>NC_092791.1:33695695-33750695 GCF_047496795.1 Chiloscyllium punctatum | reverse complement strand
GGAACGTATTAGCCATGACCAGCTGGAGGAGCAGACCTGATGGGCTGAATGGCCTGCTCCTGCTCCCATATCCCACTTAAAACAGCAGGTTGTAGACCAACAGGTTTAATTGGAAGCACTAGCTTTCGGAGCGACGCTCCTTCATCGGGTGTTTGAGGAGAATAAGACTGTGAGGCACAGAGTTTATATTAAGCAGATCCTGCCCCACCAGCCACCCGATGAAGGAGCAGCGCTCCGAAAGCTAGTGCTTCCAAATAAACCTGTTGGACTATAACCTGCTGTTGTGGGGTTTTTAACCCTGTCCACCCCAGTCCAACACCGGCATCTCCACATCAGATTGATACCTTATGGTCGGAGGTGGTTGTGTTGCATGGAACATTGTCAGAGTGTCCTCTGCAGTCTGACTGCTAGCCCGAGTGTGCCCAGGTCAATATCGATGTCTCAGCATGTCCCAGCTGTAGGGAGGGCTCCGTGTCTCGAGTAGGGAGTCATGCAGTGCCCTTTGAAGTCATTGAGAAATACTGGAGGAGGGTCTCCCACAGCTGTCCATTGCAGAAGCTCCCCCCCCCCCCCCCCCCCCCACCCACCCCACCTCTACCGACCCTCACCCATCCCCTCAGAGGGTTCCCCCTCTCCACAAGCCAGGACAGTAAGGGTTATTTCCTGAATTGGACGGATGTGCTGTTCATGAGGAAGTCCACAGTGCACTACAATCATCAGAAAGATTGCATTAGCATTGTCTGTGTGTGTGTCTGTCTGTGTGTGTGTGTGTGTGTGTGAGTGTGTGTGTATGAGTGTGTGTCTGTGTGTTTGTGTGTGTGTGAGTGTGTGTCTGTGTGTATGTGTTAGTGTGTGTGTATGTGAGTGTGTGTGTGTGAGTGTGTGTCTGTGTGTATGTGTTAGTGTGTGTGTATGTGAGTGTGTGTGTGTGTGTATGAGTGTGTGTCTGTGTGTGTGTATGTGTTAGTGTGTGTGTGTGTGTGAGTGTGTGTCTGTGTGTATGTGTTAGTGTGTGTGTATGTGAGTGTGTGTGTGTGTTTGTGTGTGTGTGTGTGTATGAGTGTACGTCTGTGTGTGTGTATGTGTTAGTGTGTGTGTGAGTGTGTCTATGTGTATGTGTTAGTGTGTGTCTGTGTGTGTGCATGTGTTAGTGTGTGAGTGTGTGTGTCTGTGTGTATGTGTTTATGTGTGTGTGTGTGTGAGTGTGTGTCTCTGTGTGTATATGTGTTAGTGTGTGAGTGTGTGTGTCTGTGTGTATGTGTTTATGTGTGTGTGTGTGTGTGTGTGTGTGAGTGTGTGTCTGTGTGTGTATATGTGTGTGTATGCGTGTGAGAGAGAGAGAATGTGTGTGTGAGAGAGAGAAAATGTGTGTGTGAGAGACAGAATGTGAGAGAGTGCATGTATGAGAGAGAATGTGAGTGAGAGTGTGTGTGTGTGTGAGAGAGAGAATGCGTCTATGTGTGTGAGGGAGAGAGAAAGAGTGTGTGTGAGAGAGAGAATGTGTGTGTGAGAGTGTGTGTGTTGTGTGAGAGAGAGACAGAATGTGAGTGACAGTGTGTGAGTGAGAGAAAGAATGTGTGTGAGAGAGAGAGAGAATGTGTATGTATGCGAGTGCGGGGGAGAGAGAGGATTTGAGTGAGAGTGTGTGTGGGAGTGAGTGAGAGGGAATGAGTGAGATAGTGTGAGAGAGAGAATTTGAGTTAGAAGAGTGTGTTTGAGTGAGTGAGTGTGAGAGAGAAATAGAGAGAGAGACTGTGAATAAGAGAAAGTGTGAATGAGAGAGTGTGTGTATGAGTGAGTGTCCGTGAGGGAGAAGGTGAGTGGGAGAGAGTGTGTGAGTGAGAAAGAGAGAGTCTGTGTGAGAGAGTGTGTGAGTGTGAGAGACAGTATGTAAGAGAGTGTGTGTGCATCTGTGTGTTTGTGTAAAAGAGAATGAGTGAGAGAAAATGTGTGTATGTGGTTGTGTGAGAAATAGTGAGAGAGCTTGTGTGTAAGAGGACGTGTATGAGAGAATAGGTGAGCGAGATAATGTGAGAGACTGTGAGAGGTACAGTGAGAGAGTGTGTTTGTGTGTGAGAGAGAGAGAGAGAGAGAGCAAGAGTGTGTGTGTGAGAGAAAGAGCAAGTGTGTGAGAGTGAGTGTGAGGGAGGGAGTCCATTAATGTGTGTGTGTGAAAGTCTGTGCGAGGGAGGGAGTGCATTACTTTGTAAGAGTGAGTGTAAGGGAGGGAATGAGCGTGAGAGAGGGAGTAGATTTCTGTGTGAGAGAGGATGAGTGTGAGGGAGCGATTGCGTTACTGTGTGTGAGTGAGAGCGAGTACATTTCTTTGAGAGTCTGTGAATGAGTGTGGGACTGTGTGTGAGTGTGCACATTACTGTGAGAGTGTGTGAGTCTGCACATTACTGTGAGAAGGAGAGAGAGAAAGAGAGTTAACTCGTCACAAATTGTACGTGCTTCTGCTGGACATGAACAATTGTGTGTACCTTTGAAGGAAATCGTTTCTGTCAGTTTTTAAATTTATTTTTCATGTTTCATATCCTGGAGTAATCCACCCGGATTATATCTGGAAGCAAAAATCTTTTGCACATGAACCTAGGAGCATGCAGAGTCCACTCAGCTCTTCTTGTGACCGTGGCCAACTGAATAAAGTCAGGGTCACTCAGATAACTCCACATTCCCACCTACCTAACCCACCCTCTCCACTGCCCTGAACTCATCCCCCTCCGCAGCGGCAGATGATATGATCCATTAGCTGAGTTTATTTATTTTTTAAACTCTGTCTTCAAATTACAGATCGATTACAGAAGGCTTGGAATCCAGTCTGACAACAAACACAACTGTCTAACCTCCGCCTGAAGACAGAAGCAGATAACCGAACCAGATGCCAGTAAAGTCAGAAGCTGCAATCCCTGAGGCAGGATGGGATGGTCACTGACACACCGACAGAGAGATCGAGAAGTCCAGAGCTCTGCTCTATCTCGGCCTCCACTGTGAGGGTGTCCTCACAGCAATCCCACCAGCTGTTAGTCCTGTCTCTATGACATTCTTAAAGTCTGTGTGTAATCACAGGAATGTGCACAGTAATGTAGACAGTTACAATCTGTATCTAATTACAGTAACGTGGACTGCATTACAGTGTGTTACAGTCTGTATAGAATTATAGAAACATTAACTGCATTGTTACAATCTGTATCTAATTACAGCAACATGGACTGTATTGTACTATGTTACCGTCCGTGCAAAATTATAGAAACATTAACTGCATTGTTACAATCTGTATCTAATTACAGCAACATGGACTGTATTGTACTATGTTACCGTCCGTGCAAAATTATAGAAACATTAACTGCATTGTTACAATCTGTATCTAATTACAGCAACATGGATTGCATTATAGTGTGTTACAGTCCGTATAAAATTATAGAAACATTATCTGCATTGTTACAATCTGTATCTAATTACAGCAACATGGACTGCATTATAGTGTGTTTCAGTCCGTATAAAATTATAGAAACATTAATTGCATTGTTGCAATCTGTATCTAATTACAGCAACATGGACTGTATTGTACTATGTTACCGTCCGTACAAAATTATAGAAACATTATCTGCATTGTTACAATCTGTATCTAATTACAGCAACATGGACTGCATTATAGTGTGTTACAGTCTGTATAAAATTATAGAAACATTAACTGCATTGTTACAATCTGTATCTAATTACAGCAGCATGGATTGCATTATAGTGTGTTACAGTCTGTATAAAATTATAGAAACATTATCTGCATTGTTACAATCTGTATCTAATTACAGCAACATGGACTGCATTATAGTGTGTTTCAGTCCGTATAAAATTATAGAAACATTAATTGCATTGTTGCAATCTGTATCTAATTACAGCAACATGGACTGTATTGTACTATGTTACCGTCCGTACAAAATTATAGAAACATTATCTGCATTGTTACAATCTGTATCTAATTACAGCAACATGGACTGCATTATAGTGTGTTACAGTCTGTATAAAATTATAGAAACATTAACTGCATTGTTACAATCTGTATCTAATTACAGCAGCATGGATTGCATTATAGTGTGTTACAGTCTGTATAAAATTATAGAAACATTATCTGCATTGTTACAATCTGTATCTAATTACAGCAACATGGACTGCATTATAGTGTGTTACAGTCTGTATAAAATTATAGAAACTTTAACTGCATTGTTACAATCTGTATCTAATTACAGCAACATGGACTGCATTATAGTGTGTTACAGTCCGTATAAAATTATACAAACATTAACTGCATTGTTACAATCTGTATCTAATTATTACAACATGGACTGCATTATAGCGTGTTACAGTCCGTATAAAATTATAGAAACATTAACTGCATTGTTACAATCTGTATCTAATTACAGCAACATGGACTGCATTATAGTGTGTTACTGTCCATATAAAATTATAGAAACATTAACTGCATTGTTACAATCTGTATCTAATTACAGCAACATGGACTGTATTGTAATGTGTTACAGTCCATATAAAATTATAGAAACATTAACTGCATTGTTACAATCTGTATCTAATTACAGCAACATGGACTGCATTATAGTGTGTTACAGTCCATATAAAATTATAGAAACATTAATTGCATTATTACAATCTGTATCTAATTACAGCAACATGGACTGTATTGTAATGTGTTACAGTCTGTATAAAATTATAGAAACATTAACTGCATTGTTACAATCTGTATCTAATTACAGCAACATGGACTGCATTATAGTGTGTTACAGTCTGTATAAAATTATAGAAACTTTAACTGCATTGTTACAATCTGTATCTAATTACAGCAACATGGACTGCATTATAGTGTGTTACAGTCCGTATAAAATTATACAAACATTAACTGCATTGTTACAATCTGTATCTAATTATTACAACATGGACTGCATTATAGCGTGTTACAGTCCGTATAAAATTATAGAAACATTGACTGCATTGTTACAATCTGTATCTAATTACAGCAACATGGACTGCATTATAGTGTGTTACTGTCCATATAAAATTATAGAAACATTAACTGCATTGTTACAATCTGTATCTAATTACAGCAACATGGACTGTATTGTAATGTGTTACAGTCCATATAAAATTATAGAAACATTAACTGCATTGTTACAATCTGTATCTATTTACAGCAACATGGACTGCATTATAGTGTGTTACAGTCCATATAAAATTATAGAAACATTAATTGCATTATTACAATCTGTATCTAATTACAGCAACATGGACTGTATTGTAATGTGTTACAGTCTGTATAAAATTATAGAAACATTAACTGCATTGTTACAATCTGTATCTAATTACAGCAACATGGACTGCATTATAGTGTATTACTGTCCATATAAAATTATAGAAACATTAACTGCATTGTTACAATCTGTATCTAATTACAGCAACATGGACTGTATTGTAATGTGTTACAGTCCATATAAAATTATAGAAACATTAACTGCATTGTTACAATCTGTATCTAATTACAGCAACATGGACTGCATTATAGTGTGTTACAGTCCATATAAAATTATAGAAACATTAATTGCATTATTACAATCTGTATCTAATTACAGCAACATGGACTGCATTATAGTGTGTTACAGTCCATATAAAATTATAGAAACATTAATTGCATTATTACAATCTGTATCTAATTGCAACAACATGGACTGCATTATAGTGTGTTACAGGCCATAGCTGAAAATGTGCTGCTGCAAAAGCGCAGTAGGTCAGGCACCATCCAAGGAGCAGGAGCATCGACGTTTCGGGCATGAGCCCTTCTTCAGGAATTCTTTGGGCTCATGCCCGAAATGTCGATTCTCCTGCTCCTTGGATGCTGCCTGACCTGCTGCGCTTTTCCAGCAACACATTTTCAGTTCTGATCTCCAGCATCTGCAGTCCTCACATTCTCCTGTTACAGTCCATATAAAATTATAGAAACATTAACTGCATTGTTACAATCTGTATCTAATTACAGCAACATGGACTGCATTATAGTGTGTTACAGTCCGTATAAAATTATAGAAACATTAACTGCATTGTTACAATCTGTATCTAATTACAGCAACATGGACTGCATTACAGTGCATTACAGTCTGTATCAAATTATAGAAACATTAACTGCATTGTTACAATCTATCTAATTACAGCAACGTGGACTGCATTACAGTGCGTTACAGTCTGTATAAAATTATAGAAACATTAACTGCATTGTTACAATCTGTATCTAATTACAGCAACGTGGACTGCATTACACTCCGTTATAGTCTGTATAAAATTATAGAAACATTAACTGCATTGTTACAGTCTGTATCTAATTACAGCAACATGGACTCTATTGTACTATGTTACAGTCTGTATAAAATTATAAAAACTTTAACTGCATTGTTACAATCTGTATCTAATTACAGCAACATGGACTGCATTATAGTGTGTTACAGTCCGTATAAAATTATTGAAACTTTAACTGCATTGTTACAATCTGTATCTAATTACAGCAACATGGACTGTATTGTACTATGTTACAGTCTGTATAAAATTATAGAAACTTTAACTGCATTGTTACAATCTGTATCTAATTACAGCAACATGGACTGCATTATAGTGTGTTACAGTCCGTGTAAAATTATAGAAACTTTAACTGTATTGTTACAATCTGTATCTAATTACAGCAACATGGACTGCATTATAGTGTGTTACAGTCCGTGTAAAATTATAGAAACTTTAACTGTATTGTTACAATCTGTATCTAATTACAGCAACATGGACTGCATTATACTGTGTTACAGTCCGTATAAAATTATAGAAACGTTAACTGCATTGTTACAATCTGTATCTAATTACAGTAACCTGCTGTGCCTTTAAAAAGGTTGTTTTGTCTTGGTTTTGTTTTGAAGAAAGGTTGTTAAAGCAGAGGCGCCAAACTATAGCTGCTGGGGACTGTCTGAGTAACAACTTCAGAGGGCTTTAGGGTTTTTCTGAAAGCAATTTGGAACAATGCAAGCAGTTTGAATGGGATTGGCCAGCTCTCCCAAACCAGGCTCTCAGGATTGATTTAGCTGTCACAGTCAGAAGCTGGTGAGGTCCCAGAAAGGTTGGAAGTTTCAGTGAATGATTCCTCGCTGCTACTATCTCTGAAATCTCTCTTGATGTTGTTTCCTCCTGGTCTGGAGAATGGCATGTAAGAATCTGCATCTGCCTTCACCTTTTTGCTGAGGGCTGTGCTTATGTGATGGTACGGCACTAGAACAGTTAATTAGTAATAGGTACTGTATCTATTACAAAGGAACCTCAATTATCTGAAGAGCGGGGAGTATTTTGATCGGTTAATCGAATGCTGGACAATTGAACGCCAGATAACATAGTTAAGCACACATCAGGACCTTGCGATTTTGTTCGGATCATCCGAAATTTGGTCAATTGAATGCTGGATAATCAAGGTTCCTGTGTATTTGGTTAAGTTCTTCAAAAGTTATTCTAAATTTCTCTTCATTTTGTTTGTGTTTTAACTACAGTGTTTTTAAAAAAAATATGTTTTGCTTAACATCGAATAGTCTGTTATGGACCAGGCCAGACATTGTCGAAATGTTTTATGAAAGTTAGCCCAGCGCCTAACTATTTCTTAATGTAAAGGCAGGTGTGTGGTGGGTATTCCAGGACCAATGCAGCTGGTCAAACCACTCAGTTTTAAACAGAACAGAATTTGTTTAAGTACTATGGGTGAAACATGAACAAAGGAAAGCAGAACTTAAAATAATTTTATTTGGTCACCCAACCGACACGGAATCATAACTCAACTGAGGAACTTAATTTAATCCCCGCAGCATCCCATAAACACATTTGCAACAGGCAAATTCAAACACAGGTTCTCACAAACAGGAGAGGTTTACAGAGAAATTTCAGGCAGGACCTCTGTTCACTGCAGGTACTTCTCCTGGGCCCCAGCCAGCTTTCTCTTTTCGACTGCCCTGCTAAAACTGAACCGAACTAGAAGAACGAAAACTGGACTGGGAGAAGTGGCTGCTTCCCTGCCATTGTTCAAAGGAACTGTTTCCAGACAAATCGGACACTTCTGCTTTTACAACCCCTCTTGTGAAAAACCTCGTTAAAGGGACAGCATTGTCACAAGTTTGACCAGTTGTATCGCGTCTGGACCAGATACTTCCCATTTGCCTTTAAAATAATTAAAGGCTGGGGTCCAGACTGTCTACTGAAAGTATTTTGAGAGGGTCTGGCCTGGTCCATAACAACACTGCATTCTAGTGATTACAATACAGATGGAATATATTAGTGTGCATCGAATTGCAAAACAGAATGCACGTTATATAGCAGCAGGGCATCGATAGTGTTGCAGCATTGCAATCAGAATCCAAGTAGATAGGAGAGTGAAGGAGGCGTTGGGTACACTTTCCTTTATTGGTCAGAGTATCGAGTACAGGGGTCGGGAGGTCATGTTGCAGCTGTACAGGACATTGGTTAGGGGCCACTGTTGGAATATTGTGTTCAATCCCAGTCTCCCTCTACAGGACGGATGTTGTGGAAGTGTTCGGAAAAGATTGACAAGGATGTTGGAGGGTTTGAGCTGCAGGGAGAGGCTGGACAGGCTTGGGGCTGTTTTCCCTGGAGCGTTGGAGGCTGAGGGGTGACCTTATGGAGATTTATAAAATTATATATGGATAGGGTAAATAGGCAAAACCTTTTCCCTGGGGTGGGGGAGTCCAGAACTAGAGGGGCATAGGTTTAGGGGTGAGAGGGGAAAGATATAAAAGAGACCTAAGGGGCAACTTTTTCACGCAGAGGGTGGTGCGTGTATGGAATGAGCTGCCAGAGGAAGTGGTGGAGGCTGGTACAATGTCAACATTTAAGAGGCATTTGGATGGGTATATGAATAGGAAGGGTTTGGAGGGATATGGGCCGGGTGCTGGCAGGTGGGACTAGATCAGGTTGGGATATCTGGGTCGGCATGGACGGGTTGGACCGAAGGGTCTGTTTCCATGCTCCACATCTCTATGATTCTATGACTCCATTGCGGTGCAGTGTTGCAAAGTGGGGGGAGAGTAATTGTAGATTTGGAGGCAGGAGGTTAGAATTTGGGGTTTGCAAAATGCTAGGTGGGGAAGGCATTGCGTGGTCCCTTTAAAAGGTGGTGTTTTCTCCTGTGCTTAGACATTTGAACTGCAGGGGCGTAGAGAGCCCAAACCAAAGTGTTTTATATGGAAAAGCCACATGGTTAGCTGGTCAAGCAACACTCTTTACCAGGACAGCAGGCTCTTGAATTTAGCCAATCAATTTGAACCAGGCACTTAAATACCAAACACCAATTAAATTTAAATCTGATGGTTTTGACAATGTAGGACTAATCCAATTCTATGAAATATTGGTGTGGGGGTCATCATGGATATAAAATGGAGGGAGCAGGTGGAGACAGTTCCCAGAGGAAGCTGTCATCCACCAGAGCTAATGGCCCTCACGCCTCAAGAGAGAATCGTTGGCTCTCATAGACTCCTCTCTATCTTAGAGAAGACACCATCTAAATAACAATGGTATGAACGGCACAACCAGTTAATATTCCTGACAAGAATCGATAGAGAAGGTACAGAAGAAACTGGAAGACCTGGTGTAATTTTGAGAGACTAAATTCTATGTTATTTTGCATAAATAATATAGAACAGTACAGCACAGAACAGGCCCTTCGGCCCACGATGTTGTGCCAACCATTGATCCTCATGTAAGGTAAACCTAATGTACGAATCCTCACATTTCTGTGACCATATGCATGTCCAGCAGTCTCTTAAATATCCCCAATGACTTCGCTTCCACAACTGCTGCTGGCAACGCATTCCACGCTCTCACAACTCTCTGTGTAAAGAACCCGCCTCTGACATCCCCTCTACACTTTCCTCCAACCAGCTTAAAACTATGACCCCTCGTGTTAGTCATTTCTGCCCTGGGAAATAGTCTCTGGCTATCGACTCTATCTCTGCCTCTCATTATCTTGTATACCTCAATTAGGTCCCCTCTCCTCCTCCTTTTCTCCAATGAAAAAAGTCCAAGCTCAGTCAACCTCTCTTCATAAGATAAGCCCTCCAGTCCAGGCAGCATCCTGGTAAACCTCCTCTGAACCCTCTCCAAAGCATCCACATCTTTCCTATAATAGGTCGACCAGAACTGGACGCAGTATTCCAAGTGCACTCTAACCAAAGTTTTATAGAACTGCAACAAGATCTCACCACTCTTAAACTCAATCCCCCTGTTATTGAAAGACAAAACACCATATGCTTTCTTAACAACCCTGTCCACTTGGGTGGCCATTTTAAGGGATCTATGTACCTGCACACCAAGATCCCTCTGTTCCTCCACACTGCCAAGAATCCTGTCTTTAATCCTGTACTCAGCTTTCAAATTCAACCTTCCAAAATGCATCACCTCGCATTTATCCAGGTTGAACTCCATCTGCCACCTCTCAGCCCATCTCTGCATCCTGTCAATGTCCCGCTGCAGCCTACAACAGCCCTCTATACTGTCAACGACACCTCCAACCTTTGTGTCATCTGCAAACTTGCTGATCCATCCTTCAATCCCTTCATCCAAGTCATTAATAAAAATTACAAACCGTAGAGGCCCAAGGACAGAGCCCTGTGGAACACCACTCACCACAGACTTCCAGGCAGAGTATTTTCCTTCTATTACCACTCGCTGTCTTCTGTTGGCCAGCCAATTCTGTATCCAGACAGCTAAGTTCCCCTGTATCCCATTCCTCCTGACCTTCTGAATGAGCCTACCATGGGGAACCTTATCAAATGCCTGCTGAAGTCCATATACACCACATCCACTGCTCGACCCTCATCAACCTGTCTCGTAACATCCTCAAAGAACTCAATAAGATTTGTGGGGCATGACCTGCCCCCCACAGAGCCGTGCTGACTGCATTTAATCAAGCCATGCTCTTCCAGATGGTCATAAATCCTATCCCTCAGAATCCTTTCTAACACCTTGCAGACGACAGACATGAGACTGACTGGTCTGTAATTGCCGGGGATTTCCCTATTTCCTTTCTTGAAGAGAGGAATTACATTTGCCTCTCTCCACTCCTCAGGTACGACTCCAGTGGAGAGCGAGGATGCAAAGACCTTTGCAAGTGGTGAAGCAATTGCATTCCTCGCTTCCCAAAGCAGCCGAGGACAAATCTGGTCTGGCCCTGGCGACTTGTCAAAACGTTCAGCACAGCGGCTTCCACAATCTCTCTCTCTGTTACAGCGTGCTTACCTGCTCCTCAATGGTTTCATTCACTACAAGGTCCTTTTCTTTAGAAGCAAAAAAAAAACTCATTTCGGGCTTTCCCTACCTCCTCAGACTCTAGACACAAGTTCCCAATGCTATCCCTGATCGGCCCTACTCTTGCTTTGACCATTCTCTTATTCCTCACATACGTGTAAAATGCCTTTGGATTCTCCCTAATCCTTCCTGCCAAACCTTTTTCATACCCCCTCCTGGCTCTCCTCATTCCATTTTTCAGCTCCTTCCTCGCCTGCCTGTAATCCTCCAGAGCTGAGCATGACCCTTGTTTCCTCCACCTTACGTAAGCGACCTTCTTTCTTTTCACGAGAAGCTCCTCTGCTCTCGTCATCCCTTATCTTACCCCTTCTTGAGTGGGGTATTGTATTTATTGGAACAGCATACCATTAAAATCTTGTTTTATTCGGGATTAGTTTGCAGTGAGAATGGATTTGTTTTGGTTTGTTGATATTTGCTCACTGTTAGAGTGAGAGAAATAAATAGTTAACTGTTGACTGGAAAGTCAGTGTCGGGAATTTATTTTATTTAAACACGAGACGTTTCTGAAAAGCAGGTTAGACCACTTTCCCCACTCATTTGAAGGAAGTTATGGTGGGGTAGTCTTCCTTGGGTGTTACAGCTTTAGTTCTCTGGGGCAGGGGGAGGGGGATTTCACCTCTGCTTTGTGACTACAGTCTTGTAGGATGTTACAAGCCACATGGAATTATAACATGGACTGCAATATGTTACACTCTGTACCGACATAGATCGGTCAGTAACAGCGGAGGGGCAGGGAATGTGACAGGTGTGTTGCATCAGGATACAGCTGAAGGTGCTTTGAGCAGGAATGCTGTGCGTTGTGTTGGCATGATGTCAAAGTTATCTAGTACGGCAGGTCAGGCAGCAGCTGAGGAGCAGGAGAAACGATGTTTTACGCGTAAACGTCAACTCAGCCACTCTGCCTGACGGGCATATGGTACAGTAATACAGTGTGTTATATTGGTGTAATTACAGGGATATGGGTCAGTAATACAGTGTGTTATATCAGTGTAATTACAGGGATATGGGATAGTAATGCAGTGTGTTATATCGGTGTAATTACAGGGATATGGTACAGTAATACAGTGTGTTATATTGGTGTAATTACAGGGATATGGGTCAGTAATACAGTGTGTTATATCAGTGTAATTACAGGGATATGGGACAGTAATGCAGTGTGTTATATCGGTGTAATTACAGGGATATGGGTCAGTAATACAGTGTGTTATATTGGTGTAATTACAGGGATATGGGTCAGTAATACAGTGTGTTATATTGGTGTAATTACAGGGATATGGGTCAGTAATACAGTGTGTTATATCGGTGTAATTACAGGGATATGGGACAGTAATGCAGTGTGTTATATCGGTGTAATTACAGGGATATGGGTCAGTAATGCAGTGTGTTATATCGGTGTAATTACAGGGATATGGGAGAGTAATGCAGTGTGTTATATCGGTGTAATTACAGGGATATGGGACAGTAACGTAGTGTGTTATATCAGTGTAATTAAAGGGATATGGGACAGTAATGCAGTGTGTTATATCGGTGTAATTACAGGGATATGGGACAGTAATGCAGTGTGTTATATCGGTGTAATTACAGGGATATGGGACAGTAATGCAGTGTGTTATATCAGTGTAATTACAGGGTTATGGGACAGTAATGCAGTGTGTGATATCGGTGTAATTACAGGGTTATGGGACATTAATGCAGTGTGTTATATCAGTGTAATTACAGGGTTATGGGACAGTAATGCAGTGTGTTATATCGGTGTAATTACAGGGTTATGTGACAGTAATGCAGTGTGTTATATCAGTGTAATTACAGGGTTATGGGACAGTAATGCAGTGTGTTATATCGGTATAATTACAGGGATATGGGACAGTAATGCAGTGTGTGATATCGGTGTAATTACAGGGATATGGGACATTAATGCAGTGTGTTACATCGGTGTAATTACAGGGTTATGGGACAGTAATGCAGTGTGTGATATCGGTGTAATTACAGGGATATGGGACATTAATGCAGTGTGTTATATCGGTGTAATTACAGGGATATGGGACAGTAATGCAGTGTGTTATATCGGTGTAATTACAGGGATATGGGAAAGTAATGCAGTGTGTTATATCAGTGTAATTACAGGGATATGGGACAGTAATACAGTGTGTTATATCGGTGTAATTACAGGGATATGGGACAGTAATGCAGTGTATTATATCGGTGTAATTACAGGGATATGGGACAGTAATGCAGTGTGTTATATCAGTGTAATTACAGGGATATGGTACAGTAATACAGTGTGTTATATCGGTGTAATTACAGGGATATGGGACAGTAATGCAGTGTGTTATATCGGTGTAATTACAGGGATATGGGACAGTAATGCAGTGTGTTATATCGGTGTAATTACAGGGATATTGGACAGTAATGCAATGTGTGATATCGGTGTAATTACAGGGATATGGGACAGTAATACAGGGCGTTATATCGGTGTAATTACAGGGATATGGTACAGTAATGCAATGTGTTATATCGGTGTAATTACAGGGATATGGGACAGTAATGCAGTGTGTTCTATCGGTGTAATTACAGGGATATGGGACAGTAATGCAGTGTGTTATATCGGTGTAATTACAGGGATATGGGACAGTAATGCAGTGTGTTATATCGGTGTAATTACAGGGATATGGGACAGTAATGCAGTGTGTTATATCAGTGTAATTACAGGGATACGGGACAGTAATGCAGTGTGTTATATCGGTGTAATAACAGGGATATTGAACAGTAATGCACTGTGTTATATCCGTGTAATTACAGGGATATGGGACTGTAATGCACTGTGTTATATCAGTGTAATTACAGGCGTATGGGAGAGTAATGCAGTGTGTTATATCGGTGTAATAACAGGGATATAGGACAGTAATGCAGTGTGTTATATCGGTATCATTACAGGGATATTGGACAGTAATGCAGTGTGTTATATCGGTATAATTACAGGGATATGGTATGTAATACACCCTGTTATATCGGTGTAATCACAAGGGTACAGAACTGTAATACAGTGGGTTATAGTGAAATTACAGGATAAAGGCCTGTAATACAGTGGGTTGTGGTGTTATTACAGGATATGGACTGTAATACTGTAGGTCATAGTGTAATTACAGAGATACTTTACTACAGTGGGTCACAGTGTGATTACTCATGTGGACTGTAATACAGTGGGTGCTGAAAATATGTTGCTGGAAAAGCGCAGTAGGTCAAGCAGCATCCAAGGGGCAGGAGAATCGACGTTTCGGGCATGAACCCTTCTTTCGGAATGAGCCTTCTTCGGGCTCATGCCCGGGACGTCGATTCTCCTGCCCCTCGGATGCTGCCTGACCTGCTGCGCTTTTCCAGCAACACCTTTTCGGCTCTGATCTCCAGCGTTCCGCAGCCCTCACTTTCTCTCCTGTAATCCAGTGGGTCCCAGCTGTACAGTCACGGGGAAATCACCAGCAGTGAGGTATCTGCTGACTGGCAGATAGGTGGCACTGTAATGCAGTGCGTCGGATCAGCACAATTCCACGGACATGGGACTCTTATTCCGTGTGGTACACCATCGTGATTACACAGGGAGATGAGGCATGAACTTGGCTAATTATCGGGCGATTGTGGGTGGTGTTAGTGGGGGGTGGGGGGTGGGGGGGTGGTGGGATTGTTGTCTCCTTCTCAGATTGATGACAGGGTAGTGGGTTATTCTGTCGCACAAAACGTGCTGTAGCTTATGAACGTTGTGATCAATGTCACCTTCCCCACCTTACGGCTGCGGTGCTAATTGGGTGTTGTCTCAATTCTTCCGGGAGCACCTCAAAGCCCCATTCAAACACACAGGCATTTAATTAACGCCTCTTTAAGATTGCTACGGCACCCTCCGCCCAGGTCGCGTGCATCAATTTTCCTTACTTCATTACTGAGTGACCCAGATCGCGGCTGAGGCGTTTGCCGTGACGGGGAGCTGAGCTGTAGCTCAGCTCGTTTGCACACCTTGATGTTTTCCGATGTCCCCCCCCCCCCCCCCCCCCCCCAAACAGAATGAGGGACAGGACTTCCACTGGTTGGCAATTCCTGCAGGTTTCAGTCTGTGATCACCCCCTCGCCCCTCCACCACTGAAGTGACTGTAAAGGTGCGAGAGAAGCTTTGACAAGCATAGAGTCACTGAGTCATGGAGACGCACAGCACGGAAACAGACCCTTCGGCCCGACCCGTCCGTGCTGACCCAGATATCCCTAATCTCATCCAGTTCCCATTCCCCAGCACTTGGCCCCATCTCCCTCTGAACCCTTCCAGTTCCTGTCCCCTATCCACCTTTTAAATGCTGTCATTGTACCAGCCCCCACCACTTCCTCTGGCAGCTCCTCCCACACACGCACCACCCTCTGGGGGAAAGAATTGCCCCTCGGGTCCCTTTCCCCCCTCTCACTTCAAATTTACATGCCCTCCAGCTCTGGACTCCCCCACCCCAGGGGGAAAAGACCTTGCCTATTTACCCTATCCGTGCCCCCCTCGTGATTTTATAAACCTCTATAAGGTCACCCCTCAGCCTCCGACGCTCCAGGGAAATCAGCCCTCAGCCTCTTCCTGTAGGTCAAACCGTCCAACCCTGGCAACATCCTTGTAAATCTTTTCTGATCACCCCTCTCTCTCTCTCTCTCTCTCTCTCTCGCGCTCTCTCTCTCTCTCCCCACCGCCCCCAGCTGGCTTGTTACCATTCCCTGAGTTTTCCAAATTGCACCTGTGTACATTCTATGGAGCTCACTCTTTGTTCTAAGCTTAATATAGTTTAATTTGGATAAATGCGAGGTGCTGCATTTTGGAAAGGCAAATCAGGGCAGGACTCACGCAGTAAGGTCCTAGGGAGTGTTGCTGAACACAGAGACCTTGGAGTGCAGGTTCATAGCTCCTTGAAAGTGGAGTCGCAGGTAGATAGGATAGTGAAGGAGGCGTTTGGTATGCTGTCCTTTATTAGTCAGAGTATTGAGTACAGGAGATGGGAGGTCATGTTGCGGCTGTACAGGACATTGGTTAGAACATAGAACAAAGAACAGTACAGCACAGAACAGGCCCTTCAGCCCACGATGTTGTGCCGACCATTGATCCTCATGTATGCACCCTCAAATTTCTGTGACCATATGCATGTCCAGCAGTCTCTTAAGTGTCCCCAATGACCTCGCTTCCACAACTGCTGCTGGCAACGCATTCCACGCTCTCACAACTCTCTGTGTAAAGAACCCGCCTCTGATATCCCCTCTATACTTTCCTCCAACCAGCTTAAAACTATGACCCCTCGTGTTAGTCATTTCTACCCTGGGAAATAGTCTCTGGCTATCGACTCTATCTATGCCTCTCATTATCCTGTATACCTCAATTAGGTCCCCTCTTCTCCTCCTTTTCTCCAATGAAAAAAGTCCAAGCTCAGTCAACCTCTCTTCATAAGATAAACCCTCCATTCCAGGCAGCATCCTGGTAAACCTCCTCTGAACCCTCTCCAAAGCATCCACATCTTTCCTATAATAGGGCGACCAGAACTGGACGCAGTATTCCAAGTGTGGTCTAACCAAAGTTTTATAGAACTGCAACAAGATCTCACGACTCCTAAACTCAATCCCCCTGTTATTGAAAGACAAAAAACCATATGCTTTCTTAACAACCCTGTCCACTTGGGTGGCCATTTTAAGGGATCTATGTACCTGCACACCAAGATCTCTCTGTTCCTCCACACTGCCAAGAATCCTGTCCTTAATCCTGTAGTCAACTTTCAAATTCGACCTTCCAAAATGCATCATCTCGCATTTACCCAAATTGAACTCCATCTGCCACCTCTCAGCCCATCTCTGCATCCTGTCAATGTCCCGCTGCAGCCTACAACAGCCCTCTATACTGTCAAGGACACCTCCAACCTTTGTGTCATCTGCAAACCCATCCTTCAATTCCCTCATCCAAGTCATTAATAAAAATTCCAAACAGTAGAGGCCCAAGGACAGAGCCCTGTGGAACACCACTCACCACAGACTTCCAGGCAGAGTATTTTCCTTCTATTACCACTCGCTGTCTTCTGTGGGCCAGCCAATTCTGTATCCAGACAGCTAAGTTCCCCTGTATCCCATTCCTCCTGACCTTCTGAATGAGCCTACCATGGGGAACCTTATCAAATGCCTTGCTGAAGTCCATATACACCACATCCACAGCTCGACCCTCATCAACTTTTCTAGTCACATCCTCAAAGAACTCAATAAGATTTGTGGGGCATGACCTGCCCCTCACAAAGCCGTGTCGACTGCGTTTAATCAAGCCATGCTCTTCCAGATGGTCATAAATCCTATCCCTCAGAATCCTTTCTAACACCTTGCAGACGACAGACGTGAGACTTACTGGTCTGTAATTGCCGGGGATTTCCCTATTTCCTTTCTTAGGAGCCACTTTTGGGGAATACTGCATCCAGTTCTAGTCTCGCTGCTTTAGAAAGGATGTTGTAAAACTTGAAAAGATTGACAAGGATGTTGGAGGGTTTGAGCTACAGGGAGAGGCTGGGACAGGCTGGGGGCTGTTTTCCCTGGAGTGTCGGAGGCTGAGGGGTGACCTTATAGAGGTTTATAAAATCATGAGGGGCATGGATAGAATAAATAGACAAGGTCTTTTCCCCCCTGGGGTGGGGGAGTCCAGAACTAGAGGGGAGTAGGTTTAAGGTGAGCAGGGGAAAAGGGACCCGAGGGGCAACTTTTTCACGCAGAGGGTGGTGCGTGTGTGGGACGGGCTGCTGGGGGAAGTGGTGGAAGCTGGTACAATTGCAACATTTAAAAGGCATTTGGATGGGGACCTGAATAGGAAGGATTTAGAGGGATATGGGTCAAGTGCTGGGAAATGGGGACTGGATTGGGTTAGGACATCTGGGTCAGCACGGACAAGTCAGGCCGAAGGGTCTGTTTCCGTGCTGTACAGCTCTATGACTCTAGGTCCATAGTCCCCAACCAGTGCCAGTCTGTTATATTTAGCTACTGTATGTTGACGTCGTCTTGAGACTTAGGGCCAGATTATTCAGGAGAAATGTTCAGAAGCGTTTCTGCACACAAAGGGTGGGGGTTGTTTGGAATTCTCTTCCACATGCAGCAGCGGATGTTGGACCAGTTGTTAATTTTATACAGTTAATTAATCAGAGAGAACTAGAGACAGAGAGAGAACTATTACCATATAGTTAATTTGTTGAGCAAAGATATGAAGGGATGTGGGATAAAGGCAGGGAAATTGGGTTAGGTCACAGGTCAACCATGACCTCACTGAATGGCAGAACAATCTAGCAGGGCTCAATGGCCTACAATTTTTCTTGCGTTCTGAAAATTCCCAGCAATTTTCAAAACGAATTATTTTTTAAAAATTTGCTTTTAGTTTAATCTAAAAAAAGTGGTTTTCCAGAAGCTTTTAAAACCACACACTTTCGAAGTATTTTAATGTGCTTTTAAGAAGATATTATTTTCCAGACACCCATTTGAGAAAAGAACTTTCACATTATTTATTTTTAAAAATAAATCATTTTCCAGGGACTTAAAAACCAATTTAAAGATTTTTAAAATCACAGCGTTGAAAACAAAAACAAAAGTATGTTTGAGTATTTTGTTTTAAATGACACTTGAAAAGATTTTTAAATTACGTTTAACTTTTACAACAAATGAACATTTTCAGACAAATTTTAAAGCAAAAAACGTTCTTTTAAATAATAAATCATTTTAAAAAACTATTTTATTCAAAAGAAACATTCTACTCAGTGACCTTTTATAAAATAGATAGTTTAAAAGACATTTTTAAAATCAGGCATTTGAAAATGTGAAAATTTGAAAGAATTTTTAAATTGTAGTTTTAATATTTTTAACAGAAATAAATTGATTTCTAGTTATTTGGAAAGCAAAATACTTTTAAACAATTCTTAATTTTTTTTTGAAATTGTAACTGGGAAAAAATATTCACTAGAGACATTTTTAAAGAAAATACAGTAAAATAATTTTAAATCACATTTTCACTTTTTTTCTCATTAAAATAAATGATATTCCAGACATTTTTAGAACAAAGTACATTAAAATTATTTTAAATTGCATTATTTAAAATTGTAAAATAAATTACTTTTGAGATGTGTTGAAAATAAAATATTTTAGCAGAATTTTAAAATCACTTTTAAAGAAACTAGCTAAATTATTTTCCTGAAACTTCTGGAAACAAAATGCTTTATCAGGATTTTAAAATCACATTTTCACTTTTTTGAACTAAAATAAACTATTTTCCAGACTTTTTAAAAAAGATACATTAAAATAACTTTAAATTACATTTTAAAAATAATTTGTAACTGAAATACATTATTTTCCAGAAATTTGTGAAAACAAAATGATTTAACAGAATTTTAAAGTCACATTTGCAAAACCAACTGAAATAAGTTATCGACCAGAGATTTTTTTGGGTACAAAATCCTTTTAAATTATTATATATTTTTAAAAAAAGCCTACCTAAATAAATGACTTTGAAAACAAAATATTTTAACACAACTTTTAAATTGCATTCACCCTTTTTACTAATTAAATTACTTTCCACGCACTTTAAAACAATTTTAAATCCATAACTAAAATAAAATACTTTCCAGAGACATTTTGAAAGCAAAACTGTTTAAAATAATATTTATCACATTTTTTCTAAAAAAATTTTGTTTAACTAATAAGTTATTTTCTGCAGACTTTTCTGAAAGAAAACCTTAAAGGAATTTTTAAATCCCTGTTTTGAAAAAATATATAATGAAATGAGCTATTTCCAGGATCTTCAATGAAAAAACATGGTACTGTTGAGATTATGTTGTTCTTGTTGTTCCTGAAGAAGGGCTCATGCCCGAAACGTCGATTCTCCTGCTCCTTGGATGCTGCCTGACCTGCTGTACTTTTCCAGCAACACATTTTTCAGCTCTGATCTCCAGCATCTGCAGTCCTCACACTTTTTCCACAGTGAGAGAGAGGACTAGAGACAGTGAGAGAAAGAGAGAGAAGGAGAGACTGTGTGTGTGTGTGTGAGAGAGAGAGAGAGAACTTGAGACAGTGAGAGAGAGAGAGAGAGAGAGAGAGAGAAAACTAGAGACAGTGAGAGAGAGAGAGAGAAAAATTGAGACAGTGAGTGAGAGAGAGAGAGAGAACTAGAGACAGTGAGAGAGAGAGGGAGAGAACTAGAGACAGTGAGACAGAGAGAGAAAACTAGAGACAGAGAGAGAGAGAACTAGAGACAGTGTGTGAGAGAGAGAGAACTAGAGACAGTGAGAGAGAGAGAACTAGAGACAGTGAGAGAGAGAGAACTAGAGACAGAGAGAGAGAACTAGAGACAGTGTGAGAGAGAGAGAGAACTAGAGATAGTGAGAGAGAGAGAACTAGAGACAGTGTGAGAGAGAGAGAACTAGAGATAGTGAGAGAGAGAGAACTAGAGATAGTGAGAGAGAGAGAACTAGAGACAGAGAGAGAGAGAGAGGGAACTAGAGACAGTGAGAGAGAGAGAGAACTAGAGACAGAGAGAGAGAGAACTAGAGACAGTGAGAGAGAGAGAGAACTAGAGATAGTGAGAGAGGGAGAACTAGAGACAGTGAGAGAGAGAGAACTCGAGACAGAGAGAGAGAGAGAGAACTAGAGACAGTGTGAGAGAGAGAGAACTAGAGATAGTGAGAGAGAGAGAACTAGAGACAGAGAGAGAGAGAGAGGGAACTAGAGACAGTGAGAGAGAGAGAGAACTCGAGACAGAGAGAGAGAGAACTAGAGACAGTGAGAGAGAGAGAGAACTAGAGATAGTGAGAGAGGGAGAACTAGAGACAGTGAGAGAGAGAGAACTACAGACTGAGAGAGAGAGAGAGAGTACTAGAGACAGAGAGAGAGGGAGAACTAGAGACAGTGAGAGAGGGAGAACTAGAGACAGTGTGAGAGAGAACTAGAGACAGAGAGAGAGAACTAGAGACAATGAGAGAGAGAGAGAACTAGAGACTGAGAGAGAGAACTAGAGACAGTGAGAGAGAGAGAACTAGAGACAGTGAGAGAGAGAACTAGAGACAGTGAGAGAGAGAGAGAACTAGAGACAGAGAGAGAGAGCTGAAAATGTGTTGCTGGAAAAGCACAGCAGGTCAGGCAGCACCCAAGGAGCAGGAGAATCGACGTTTCGGGCATGAGCCCTTCTTCAGGAATCCTGCTCCTTGGATGTTGCCTGACCTGCTGCGCTTTTCCAGCCCGGATCTCCAGCATCTGCAGTCCTCACTTTCTCCCTGCACTATCAGAGCAAGTTAAAGGGTCTGAGTTGCTTTTTGGAACCCAATTTGGGGAGATGGTTGGAATGAACGAGTGTTCTTTGGCAGATTCCTGGGCAGAAAGCTAGGCTAACAAAGGGGCAGGAGTAAACATTAAACCAGAACCAGAAAAATCCATGATTATTGTTACAAGAGCAGTGAGGCATTTTCTTCTGAGAAGCTGTGGGGGAATCTGAGAGAATTAACTTTTTAATCTGGTCTCTTTCTGGTTTGCAGTTCAAATGGTCTTTTTTTCATTGAAAATCATTGGACTTATTTTTTCGGTGAGAGGGAGATTACTTTTTTTTAGAACTGTAATTTAGCAAGAAAATGTTTATTGCAAAAACAGTCTCTGGAAAAAAATACACTTTTTCTAACTAAAAATGTTTCAACTTGTAATTTAAAAACAATGAAAAGGATTTCAAGAATTTTTTTTCAAAACAAGATTAAAACGAATTAAAAAGCAACTCGACACTGGGCAATGCAATCTCCAAGCAAATAAAACAATTTAAAAACATTGAATTGTAATTCTAAACGTTTAAAATTTGCAAGTTAAAGCATTGAGTAAATTAAAATTGCAATTCAGACTTTTTCTAATTAAAAATGTTGCAAATTTTAAAGTTATGATTGAAAGATAATTTAAAAAGGAATAAGGAAAAATTTAAAAAGCGATTAAAACAAATTAAAAAGCAATCCAAAAATGAGCAATGCAATCTCCAAGAAAATGATAATTTTAAAACATTGTAATTTTAAAAAACTGGTGCATTTAAAAAAATCTAGTAAGATAACGGGCAAGTTAAATATAAAATGTAACTAAAAAACTAAAAACGCGTTTAAAAATGTCGAAAATGAAGGTGCATTTTTAAAATGTCGGAACAAAAACGCAATTTAGCAAAACTTAAATCGAAATTTAACGTTATTTTGAAAATACGTAAATTAAACGCAATGTGATTTTAAAATGAAGTTTTTGTTTGCAAATATTAAATATTTAAACATGTAATTTTGATTTTTTTCTTTTAAAATGACTATCCAAAGGAAGGATATCGTTTCACCAAATGCAACACCGATGTAGGAGACTCTAAAACTTCGCCTGAAAGTTTACTCTGTAAAAATTCCCTGGCGATGCAATAAATATTTTTTAAATAATCGTTTGAAAATCTTCTAACGGTGTTCGCATTTTAGATGCGACCGATTTTTCTTTCTCTTTGTTTCAATTACAATTAAGATGATTTTTATTTTGATGCAAACTGTTATGAAAGGATTCACCGATCGTGATGAGGGAACATCTCTCTTGGTTTGATGTGACTTTGCAGTTTCACTCCCAAATTCCGACACGTGGTTCATCCAAAAACAGTCTCTCGGTAATGATGCAAACTTCCTCAAATTGTCACAGCCCCCTACACCCCCTCCCTATCTCTGTGTGTGTCACTCCCTCCCTCCCCCTACTCCCCCTCCCTATCTCTGTGTGTGTCACCCCCCTCCAGCCCCCTACACCCCCTCCCTATCTCTGTGTGTGTCACTCCCTCCCTCCCCCTACACCCCCCTCCCTATCTCTGTGTGTGTCACCCCCTCCCTCCCCCTACACCCCCTCCCTATCTCTGTGTGTGTCACCCCCTCCAGCCCCCTACACCCCCTCCCTATCTCTGTGTGTGTCACCCCCTCCAGCCCCCTACACCCCCTCCCTATTTCTGTGTGTGTCACCCCCTCCAGCCCCCCTACACCCCTCCCTATCTCTGTGTGTGTCACCCCCCTACACCCCCCTCCCTATCTCTGTGTGTGTCACCCCCTCCAGCCCCCTACACCCCCTCCCTATTTCTGTGTGTGTCACCCCCTCCAGCCCCCTACACCCCTCCCTATCTCTGTGTGTGTCACCCCCTCCGGTCCCTTACACCCCCTCCCTATCTCTGTGTGTGTCACCCCCTACACCCACCCCCCCAGCCCCAAAGATGTCCCTGAGTGAGTGTCGACTCTCACTTTGAAAAACAGCCACTGGTTTGGTTGCTCTCTTGGGAAACCAGAGAATCCCTACATTGTGGAAACAGGCCCTTCAGCCTAACAGGTCCACACCAATCCTCCGAAGATAAACCCACAAACACCCTTCCCCCTCCCCTATATTTACTCGTGGGCATTCCACCCTAACCTGCACATCCCTGGGGACGACGGGACAATTTAGCATGGCCAATCCCACCCTAACCTGTACATCCCTGGGCACGACAGGACAATTTAGCACGGCCAATCCCACCCTAACCTGTACATCCCTGGGCATTACAGAACAATTTAGCATGGCCAATCCCACCCTAACCTGTACATCCCTGGGCACTACGGGGACAATTTAGCACGGCCAATCCCACCCTAACCTGTACATCCCTGGGCACTACGGGACAATTTAGCACGGCCAATCCCACCCTAACCTGTACATCCCTGGACACTACGGGACAATTTAGCACGGCCAATCCCACCCTAACCCGCACATCCCTGGGCACTATGGGGACAATTTAGCATGGCCAATCCCACCCTAACCTGCACATCCCTGGGCACTACGGGGACAATTTAGCATGGCCAATCCCACCCTAACCTGCACATCCCTGGGTACTACGGGGACAATTTAGCACAGCCAACCCCATCCTAACCTGCACATCCCTGGGCACTACGGGACAATTTAGCGCAGCCAATCCCACCCTAACCTGCACATCCCTGGGCACTACGGGACAATTTAGCACGGCCAATCCCCACCCTAACCTGTACATCCCTGGGCACTACGGGACAATTTAGCACGGCCAATCCCCACCCTAACCTGCACATCCCTGGGCACTACGGGACAATTTAGCACGGCCAATCCCACCCTAACCTGCACATCCCTGGGCACTACGGGACAATTTAGCACGGCCAATCCCCACCCTAACCTGCACATCCCTGGGCACTACGGGACAATTTAGCACGGCCAATCCCACCCTAACCTGCACATCCCTGGGCACTACGGGACAATTTCGCACGGCCAATCCACCCTAACCTGTACATCCCTGGGCACTACAGGGACAATTTAGCACGGCCAATCCCACCCTAACCTGCCTGGATGCTACTTGGACAGGGCAGTAAACGCTGGCCAGGGATGTTGCCCTCACATTACCTGGGACAGACAAAGGGAGCCAGTCCTGACGGCCTGGGTATGTGTTCACAAGTTACAATTCACCGGTTCCTCCCCACTTCCCCGCCAATCCTGTCGCCCCCTCATCTCCCAACCCCCCCCCTCCCATCACAAAGGGACAGAATGTGAAACATCTGAGTGTTTCCTGTCTTGATTTTTACTGACAGTAAATTCCTCTTGGTGTCTGAGTCAGGGACAGCAAATCTATCTTTCCACCCCATTGGACAGGTTTCTGTCCGAGTCGGGCAATTGGTTCGGGACGGACTTGAAGGGGTTGTGTGTGGTCGAACGCTTTCCCTGGGAATAGGGGGGTGCGTTTGTGCTGGATGTGCCACTCTCTGACAGGTCATAGTGGGAACTGTCTGAAATTTCCCCACTCTCCTCTGTCTCTGCAAGAGAGAGAGAGCAAATTTCCCCTCGCCCAGGTCGTAAAAAAAGATTATAGGGCGGCTTGCTTCCTGTGACCTTCTCAGGGGAGTTGTAAATTTTTTTTTGATGGGTAGGCAGTAAACCTTTCACGTGGGAACAGGGGGCATGTGGCAGAGTTAGCCAGGGTGGCCCAGGAGCGAGAGAGGGAGGGACAGGAACTGGGATGGGGGGAGTTGGGTGAGACGGTCAGCGAGAGAGAAAAACAGAGACAGGCAGGGAGAGGGCTATAAAAAGAGTCAGGGCGAGGAACAGAGACAGAGAAAGACTGTGTGTGTGTGTGTGTGAGAGAGAGAGAGAGCGGGCAGAGAGAAAGCAAGATAGGTATGCAGAAACACAGAGGGGGGCAGGGAGATCTGCACAGAAAGAGGCAGAGAGAGACAGAGAGAGAGGGAGAGAGAAAGGAGATGGGGGAGATTGACTGGTAGTGACTGGTGAGAAAGAGAGACACTGATAGAAAATCAGAGAGATACACAGAGAGAGAGTTGGACGGAGGGAGGGAGAGAGACAGGGGTGGAGAGGGAAAATGAGATGAGTACGCAGAGTCACAGAGTGAGAGAGGGAGATCCAGACAGAGAGAGACAAACAAATGTGCAGGCAGAGAAAGAGGGATGGGAATAGAGAGAGAGAGAGATTCAGAGAGACAGATAAGGTCAGAGTTAACAATCACCCAGATTTCAGTCCAACAGGTTAGTTTGGAAGCACTAGCTTCAGGTGGTTCTCTGATAGGGTCAGAGAAAAGATAAAAGACAGGAAGTAAAACGGAGAGAGGCAGAAAGAGAAACAGAAACAGAGAGAGGGTGAGTCTGGGTGTGTGTGGGGGGAGGGGGAGGGGGGGAGGTAAAAGTGAGATGGAACAAGAGTGGGAGAGTAGAAGGGTTAGAAAAGGGAAATACTGAGGCAGGTTGAGAGAGGATCAGAGACACCGAGAGAAGGAAAGAGAGAGAGAGACGGAAAGAAGCAGAGGGAAAGGGAGAGGGAAGAAACAGAGAGAGAGAGAGAGAGAGAGAGTGGGTGGGGGGGGAGAAAGAGGAGAGAAACAGGGAGAGAGAGAGGAGAAAGAGAGAGGGGAGAAACTGAGAGGGGGGGAGAAAGAGGAGAGAAACAGGGAGAGAGAGACAGGGAAAGAGAGGAGAAAGAGAGAGGGGAGAAACTGTGAGAGAGAGAGAGAGTGGGGGGGGAGAAAGAGGAGAGAAACAGGGAGAGAGTCAGGGAAAGAGAGGAGAAAGAGAGAGGGGAGGAAACTGAGAGAGAGTGGGGTGGGAGAAAGAGGAGAGAAACAGAGAGAGAGAGAGGAGAAAAAGAGGGGAGAAACTGTGAGAGAGACAGAGAGAGAGAGAGTGGGGGGGAGAAAGGAGAGAAACAGGGAGAGAGACAGGGAAAGAGAGGAGAAAGAGAGAGGGGAGAAACTGTGAGAGAGACAGAGAGAGAGAGAGAGTGGGGGGGGGGGGTGGAGAAACCAGGAGAGAAAAAGAGGGAAGCAAAGAGAAAGAAAGAGAGGAGAAAGTGGGACCGAGAAAGAGAGAGACAGAGAAAGAGAAGGAAAGAGGGGAGAAACCCAGGAGAGAGAAAGGGGGGGGGGGGGGGGGGGGGGAGAGAGAAAGAGGGAGAGATAGAGAAAGAGAAGGGGAGAAACAGGGAGGGAGACAGGGAAAGAGAGAAGGAAAATAGAGAGAGAGGCCGTGAAATTGAGCAGCAGAGAGAGAGAGAAGCTGAAAGAGGAGGAGAAAACGAGGAGAGAGGAATTGAGCTGGGAAACTTTAAGGACAGCGGATATTGCAAGATGTTAACCACTCGGCTCTCCCTGATCTGGAATTGGAGCCGCAGGTTCAAATCTGCAGAGATCCCATTCCTGAGATCCCTGTATCTGTACTTCACTTCTTGATGGCAAATGCAGAGTGTTGGGGAGGGGGTGCTGTGAAGTTGTCCCATCAGAACGCACCCTGTTCCTGAAGCAATGACTCTACACCAACCTCACGCTGAGGCAAAAGTGATTCCCTTCCTCGCACTGAAATAACAAATGTCTCGGGATATCGGAAATCAAACTGGGTTGTGAGCATGAGATACAGAGAGAGAGAGAGAGAGAGAGAGAGGGGGGGGGTGGTGGGAGAGAGAGAGAGAGGGGGGTGGGGGAGAGAGAGGAGGGAGAGAGAGGGAGGGAGAGAGAGAGAGAGTGGGGGGTGGGGGAGAGAGAGGAGGGAGAGAGAGAAGGATAGAGAGAGCGGGGGGGAGAGAGAGGAGGGAGAGAGGGGGAGGGATAGAGAGAGAGGAGAGGGATGGAGAGAGAGAGTCGGGGGGAGAGAGAGGAGGGAGAAAGAGGGAGGGATAGAGAGAGAGAGGGATAGAGAGAGAGAGTGGGGGGTGGGGGAGAGAGGAGGGAGAGAGAGGGAGGGAGAGAGAGAGAGAGTGGGGGGAGAAAGAGGAGGGAGAGAGAGGGAGGGAGGGAGGGATAGGGAGAGAGAGGGAGGGAGAGAGAGAGTGGGGGGAGAAAGAGGAGGGAGAGAGAGGGAGGGATAGAGAGAGAGAGAGGGATGGAGAGAGAGAGAGTGCGGGGGAAAGAGAGGAGGGAGAGAGAGGGAGGGATAGAGGAGAGAGAGAGTGGGGGGGAGAGAGAGGAGGGAGAGAGAGGGAGGGATAGAGAGAGAGTGGGAGAGAGAGAGAGGGAGGGATAGAGAGAGAGAGAGTGGGGGGGAGAGAGAGGAGGGAGAGAGAGGGATAGAGAGAGAGTGGGGGGGAAAGAGAGGAGGGAGAGAGGGGGAGGGATAGAGAGAGAGAGGGATAAAGAGAGAGAGTGGGAGGGAGAGAGGAGGGAGAGAGAGGGATAGAGAGAGAGTGGGGGGAGAGAGGGGGAGGGATAGAGAGAGAGGGATAAAGATAGAGAGTGGGGGGGGAGAGCAAGGAGGGAGGGGGAGAGAGGGGGAGAGAGAGGAGGAGACAGAGAGAGGGAGGGGGAGAGAGGGAGGGGTAGAGAGAGAGGGATAGAGAAGAGTGAGAGGGAGGGAGGGAGAGAGAGCAAGAGAGAGAGGGATAGAGAGCGCGAGAGAGAGGGGGATAGAGAGAGCGAGAGAGAGGGGGATAGAGAGCGCGAGAGAGAGGGGGATAGAGAGAGCGAGAGGGAGGGGGATAGAAAGGGTGAGAGGGAGGGATGGAGAGAGAGCGAGAGGGAGGGATGGAGAGAGAGCGAGAGGGAGGGATGGAGAGAGAGCGAGAGGGAGAGATAGAGAGAGAGAGGGATAGAGAGAGTGAGAGGAAGGGATAGAGAGAGGGGGATAGAGAGAGAGTGAGGGAGGGAGGGATAGAGAGAGAGAGGGATTGAGAGAGAGGGATAGAAAGAGAGAGGGATGGAGAGAGAGTGTGGGGGGAGAGAGAGGAGGGAGAGAGGGAGGGATAGAGAGAGAGAGAGAGTGGGGGGAGAGGGGGAGAGAGAGGAGGAGCCAGAGAAAGTGGGGGGAGAGAGAGTGAGAGAGAGGAAGAGAGAGATAGAGAGGATTAGAGAGAGAAAGTGGGAGGGAAGAGGTGGGTGGAGACAGAGTGAGAGAGAGGGATAGAGAGAGGGATAGAGAGAGTGGGGGGGGCAAGGTGGGGGGATGGGGGGGATAGAGGGGGAGAGAGGGGGAGAGAGGGGGAGGGGGATGGGGAGAGAGAGTGAGAGAGAGGGATAGAGAGAGAGAGGAGGAGAGAGATAGAGAGAGAGTGGGGGGAACAGGTGGGGGCAGAGAAGGGGAGGAGGTGGGGAGAGAGGGGGGAGAGAGAGGAGGAAATAGAGAGAGGGAGGGATAGAGAGAAAGAGCAAGAGAGAGAAGGATAGAGAAGACTGAGAGGGAGGGAGGGAGAGAGTGAGAGAGAGGGATAGAGAGAGTGAGAGAGAGGGATAGAGAGAGCGAGAGAGAGGGGGCTAGAAAGAGCGAGAGGGAGGGGGATAGAAAGAGCGAGAGGGAGGGATAGAAAGAGAGCGAGCGGGAGGGATGGAGAGAGAGAGGGATAGAGAGACCATGAGGGAGGGATAGAGAGAAAGTTAGAGGGAGGGATAGAAAGAAAGAGAGAGGGATAGAGAGAGAGAGCGAGGGAGGGAGGGATAGAGAGAGAGAGGGATAGAGAGATAGAGAGAGGGAGAGAGAGAGAGTGGGGGGAACAGGTGGGGGGAGAGAGGGGGAGGAGGTGGGGAGAGAGGAGGGAGAGAGAGGGGGAGAGAGAGGGAGGGATAGAGAGAAAGAGCAAGAGAGAGAGGGATAGAAAAGAGTGAGAGGGAGGGAGGGAGAGCGAGCAAGAGAGAGAGATAGAGAGAGCGAGAGAGAGGGATAGAGAGAGTGAGAGAGAGGGAGATAGAAAGATCGAGAGGGAGGGATGGAGAGAGAGCGAGAGGGAGGGATAGAGAGAGAGAAGGATATAGAGAGAGGGATAGAGAGAGAGTGAGAGGGAGGGATAGAAAGAGCGAGAGGGAGGGATAGAGAGAGAGTGAGAGGGAGGGATAGAAAGAGAGAGAGGGATAGAGAGTGAGGGTGGGAGGGATAGAGAGAGGGATAGAGAGAGAGTGAGAGGGGGGGATAGTGAGAGGGATAGAGAGAATGGGCGAGAGAGAGCAAGAGAGAGGGATAGAGTGGGGGGGAAGAGGGGTAAGAGAGAGGGGGAGAGAGAGGGAGGAGAGAGAGTAAGAGAGAGGGATAGAGAGAGAGTGAGAGAGAGGGAGGGAGGAAGCAAGAGAGAGAGGGATAGAGGGAGCGCGAGAGAGAGAGAGAGCATGAGAGAGGGGGATAGAAAGAGCAAGAGGGAGGGATAGAGAGAGAGCGAGAGGGAGGGATAGAAAGAGAGAGAGAGGGATAGAGAGAGGGAGGGAAGGATAGAGAGAGAGAAAGAACAAACTTGCAGATACTGAGAAAGTGAGGTAGAGAAACAGGATGAGAGGAGAGTAAATCTAGAGAGAATGAGAGATAGCGAGAGAGGGAGAGATAGGGCCGACAGATCATTCTGAGTGTAAGCAGAGGATAGTCCTAGAGACATACACCATGAAATCAGACCCTTCGGCCCGTCCCGTCCGTGCTGACCCAGATATCCCTAACCTAATCCGGTCCCCATTCCCCAGCACTCGGCCCCATCTCCCTCTAAACCCTTCCTGTTCCTGTCCCCCATCCAGATGCCTTTTAAATGCTGTCATTGTACCAGCCCCCACCACTTCCTCTGGCAGCTCCTCCCACACACGCACCACCCTCTGGGGGAAAAAGTTACCTCTCGGGTCCCTTTCCCCCCTCTCACCTTAAACCTACCCCCCTCTAGTTCTGGGCTCCCCCACCCCAGGGGGAAAAGACCTTGTCTATTTACCCTACCCTCGTGATTTTATAACCCTCTATAAGGTCACCCCTCAGCCTCCGACGCTCCAGGGAAAACAGCCCCCAGCCTGTCCCAGCCTCTCCCTGTAGCTAAAGACAGAGTGGGTGGAGACTTTTAAAAAAAAGTTAGATGAATAGATGACAGAGAGAGACATGAATGTTTGAGACCCAGACATGCAGACATATGGATGGACAGATGGACAAATGGACAGAGAGAGGGACCGATAAATGTAGAGATGGACTGAGTAGATAGATAGGTGAAAGTGAGGCCTGCAGACAGAGTCATACATTCGCAGAGATGTACAGCATGGAAACAGACCCTTCGGTCCAACCCGTCCATGCTGACCCAGATATCCCAACCCAATCTAGTCCCACCTGCCAGCACCCGGCCCATATCCCTCCAAACCCTCCCTATTCATAGACCCATCCAAATGCCTCTTAAATGTTGTAATTGTACCAGCCTCCACCACTTCCTCTGGCAGCTCATTCCATACACGCACCACCCTCTGCGTGAAAAAGTTGCCCCTTAGGTCTCTTTTATATCTTTCCCCTCTCACCCTAAACCTATGCCCCCCTAACTCTGGACTCCCCCACCCCAGGGGGGAAAAGACTTTGTCTGCTTATCCTATCCATGCCCCTCATAGATTTGTCAACCTCTATGCTGGAGATCAGAGTCTGAATTAGAGTGGTGCTGGAAAAGCGCAGTAGTATCTGAGGAGCAGGGAAATCGACGTTTCGGGCAAAAGCCCCTTCATCAGGAATGAGGCAGGGAGTCTCTGGGGTGGACAGGTAAATGGGAGGGCGGGGGTGGGGGGGGGGGCGGAGGTGGGACTGGGGGAGGAGGTAGCTGAGAGTGCACTAGGTGGACGGAGGTGGGGGTGAAGGAGATAGGTTGGAGAGGAGGGTGGAGTGGATAGGGGGGAAGGAGGATAGACAGATAAGACAGGTGGTGAGGACGGTGCTGAGCTGGAAGGTTGGAACTGGGGTAAGGCAGCGGAGGAGGGGTGGGGGGTGGATGCGGGGAGAGGGGAAATGAGGAAACTGGAGAAGTCTGAGTTCATCCCTTGTGGTTGGAGGGTTCCCAGGCGGAAGGTGAGGCGCTCTTCCTCCAGCCGTCGTGTTGCTGCGGCCTGGCGATGGAGGAGTCCATTATGTTCAGCATGAGCTGGTTGGGCCGAAGGGTCTGTTCAATGCTCTGCGGCTGCATCGCTGACACACGCTCAGATATATAGATGTAAATGAGCAGCGGTGTGGATAAATTGCCTGACAGGTTGACAAACCCATACACAAACAGAGTCAGACAAGAAAATATATAGAATGGATGCAGCAGTGGTGACAAGCAGAGAAATTAATGGTAGAGGGAGTTTAGGTACAGAGTGGGAACGAGAGAGAGAGAGAGAGAAACAGACACACAGCAGGAGCAGGGAGAGGTAGAGAGGGAGCAGGGAGACACATAAATAGAGACAGGATTGCAAACAGGTAGCAAGGTGTGGGGAGCACTGCAGTGTGTCACAAAGAGATCGCCACGAAGAGAGAGTGAATAGACTGAGACTGAGATGTTTCTTCCTGCTAATCGGCTGCATCCGTACTGTGGTGACCTGCCTCCACCCTGGGAGAGACTGGCTGGGGAAGGGGGGGGTGGGTGGGTTGGGCTGGGGCAGTTGCGGGGAGGGGAGGGGAGTTTGTTTCAATCGGGGTTCTTGTGCATGATTCCCCAGGGCAGCAGGAAGTGTTGGAGCCAATGAATGAACGGCTGTGAGACTGACTGGGCCAGTGTGTGTGTGTGTGTGTGTGTGTGTGTGTGTGTATACGTGTGTGTGTGTACGTGTGTGTATATACGTGTGTGTGTGTACGTGTGTGTGTGTGTATGTGTGTGTGTGTACGTGTGTGTATATACATGTGTGTGTATGTACGTGTGTACGTGTGTGTATATACATGTGTGTGTATACGTGTGTGTGTATACGTGTGTGTGTATATGTGTGTGTATGCACATGAGTGTACGTGTGTGTATAGACATGTGTGTGGACGTGTGTGTATATACGTGTGTGTGTATGTGTGTACGTGTGTGTACGTGTTTGTGTGCATGTGTGCGTGTGTGTCTGTGTGCGTGTGTGTCTGTGTGTGTGCATGTGTGTGAGCAGGTGTGAGTGTGTGTGCATGTGTGTGTGAGTGTGGGTGCGTGTGCGTGTGTGTCTGTGTGTGTGCATGTGTGTGAGCAGGTGTGTGTGTGTGTGTGTGTGTGTGTGTGTGTGTGAGTCCGAGTGTGTGTGTGTCTGTGTGTATGTTTGTCCAATATTAATTGATACAGTTGCCTGTCTATCTGTCCTCTGTCTTATATCCATACACAAATATATATTGACTGCACGCCTGCCTTTCTGTCTGTGTCTGTCTCCTAATGCCTCTATCTCTCTCAACCTAGGTGTTTGTCTGGCTCTCTGTCTATCTATAACTCTCTGCATCTCTCCAAATCTATCGACGCACATGTCTATCTATACATCTGACTGTCTCTTTCTCACTCTCTTTCTATCTCACTTCCTCTCTGTGTGTGTCTCTCTCTCTATCTCCCCGTATCTCTCCCCTCTCTATCGCTATGTCTATCTATCTCTTATCTCTCTATTTCTCTCTCTCTATCTCTCCATCTCTCAATCTCCATCTCTCTCTGTCTCTCAGTCTCACTCTCTCTCAGTCTCACTCTCTATATCTCTCTCTGTCTCTCTCTCTCTCTCACCCAGTCTCTCTCTCTCTCTGTCTCTCTCTCTCTGTGTCTCTCTCTCCCAGTCTCTCTCTCTCCCAGTCTCTCTCTCTCTCAATATCTCTCTCTCTCTCGCAGTCTCTCTCTCTCTCTCAGTCTCTCTCTCTCTCTCTCTCACAGTCTCTCTCTCTCTCTCAGTCTCTCTCTCTCTCCCAGTCTCGCTCTCTCTATATCTCTCTCTCTCTCAGTCTCTCTCCCTTTCGCAGTCTCTCTCTCTCTCTATCTCTCTCTCTCAGTCTCTCTCTCTCTCTCGCAGTCTCTCTCTATCTACCTCTCCCTCTCGCAGTCTCTCTCTCTCTCTCTCTATCTCTCTCTCTCTCTCGCAGTCTCTCTCTATCTATTTCTCTCTCTCTCAGTCTCTCTCTCTCTCTGTCTCTCTCTCTCTCTCAGTCTCTCTCTCAGTCTCTATCTCTCTCTATGCCCCCCTCTCCCTATCCTTCTCTTTCTCTTGCACTCGAACTCACTCTCTTGGTCCCTATCCATTGTCTATCATCACCACATCAATCTGCTTTGGTCTATCCATCTGTCTGTCAGTCTGTCTATATATTGGGTGGCATGGTGGCTTAGTGGTTAGCACTGCAGCCTCACAGCACCAGGGACCCAGGTTCAATCCCAGCCTCACGTGACTGTCTGTGTGGAGTTTGCACATTCTCCCCGTGTCTGTGTGGGTTTCCTCCCACAGTCCAAAGATGTCCAGGTCAGGTGAATTGGCCAGGCTAAATTGCCCGTAGTGTTAGGTGCATTAGTCAGGGGGAATGGGTCTGGGTGGGTTACTCATCAGAGGGTCGGTGTGGACTCGTTGGGCCGAAGGGCCTGTTTCCACACTGTAGGGAATCTCATCTAATATCTGCTTAATTGCCTGTGCTAAGTTAGATGTATGTATTGACCAGTCTGTTATACATCTATCTACTCTGTGATAACTATATCACAATGTCTGATAAAACAAAGCTCTCTGTCTCACTCATGTACACACTAACACGTACACGTTAATCACTCACACACACACACTTTTTTGCATTCATTCTCACTCTCTCAAACACACACTCTAACATATATTGTCACTCATACGTTCACACACAGTCCCTCTCAGAGTCACTGTCAGAGTCTCTCGCACAGTCTCTCTCACAGTAACACACGCACACACCTACACTCGCACTCTTGCGCACCTTCATATTCACTTGCGTGACTCCCTGGTATCATTTATTCCTCCCCTAACAATAATCCTGCCTTGTCTTTTTGGGTGTCTGTTAATGTGAGCTTTAGGGAGAGGCTGAACAGGCTGGGGCTGTTCTCCCTGGAGCGTCGGAGGCTGAGGGGTGACCTTATAGAGGTTTACAAAATCACGAGGGGCATGGACAAGGTAAACAGGCAAGGTCTTTTCCCCCCTGGATGGGGGAGTTTAGAACTAGAGTCATAGGGTCATAGAGATGGACAGCACGGAAACAGACCCTTCGGTCCAACCCGTCCATGCCGACCAGATATCCCAACCCAATCTAGTCCCACCTGCCAGCACCCGGCCCATATCCCTCCAAACCCTCCCTATTCATATACCCATCCAAATGCCTCTTAAATGTTGTAATTGTACCAGCCTCCACCACTTCCTCTGGCAGCTCATTCCATACACGTACCACCCTCTGCGTGAAAAAGTTGCCCCTTAGGTCTCTTTTATATCTTTCCCCTCTCACCCTTAACCTCTGCCCCTCTAGTTCTGGACTCCCCGACCACAGGGAAAAAGACCTTGCCTATTTACCCTATCCACACCCCCCTTGTGATTTTGTAAACCTCTATAAGGTCACCCCTCAGCCTCCGACGCTCCAGGGAAAACAGCCCCAGCCTGTTCAGCCTCTCCCTGTAGCTCAGATCCTCCAACCCTGGCAACATTCTTGTAAATCTTTTCTGAACCCTTTCAAGTTTCACAACATCTTTCCAATAGGAAGGAGACCAGAATTGCACACAACATTCCAACAGCAGCCTAACCAATGTCCTGTACAGCTGCAACATGACCTTCCCAACTCCTGTACTCAATACTCTGACCAATAAAGGAAAGCATACTCAACGCCTCCTTCACTATCCTATCGACCTGAGACTCCACTTTCAAGGAGCTATGAACCTGCACTCCAAGGTCTCTTTGTTCAGCAACACTCCCCAGGACCTTCCCATTAAGTGTATAAGTCCTGTGCGTTTAAAGTGAGAGGGGGGAAAGGGTCCCGAGGGGCAACGTTTTCCCCCCAGAGGGTGGTGCGTGTGTGGGAGGAGCTGCCAGAGGAAGTGGTGGGGGCTGGTACAATGACAGCATTGAAAAAGCATCTGGATGGGGGACAGGAACAGGAAGGGTTTAGAGGGAGATGGGGCCAAGTGCTGGGGAATGGGACGAGTTACACAACATAGAACAATACAGCACAAGAACGGTCCCTACAGTCCACAAGGTTGTGCCGATCGTGATGCAAAATTAAACTAACCCCTTCTGCCTGCCCTTGGTCAATCTGTCTCCATTCCTGTGCAGAACCTCGTGCCCTCTAAGAGTCTCTCAAATGCCCCTTGCCCCTCGCGTGTCCTTTGAACTTTCCCCTCTCACCTTAATTGCCCCTCGGATTGGACACTTCAACACTGGGGTAGAAGATTCTAACCGTCCACCCGGTCTCTGCAGCTCCCAATTTTATAGATGTCTGTCAGGTCTCCCCTCAGCCTCTGCCCCTCCAGAGGAAAGCAACCTGGGTTTTCTAGCCTCTCCTTGTAGACCCTACCCTCTAATCCAGGCCGCCTCCTGGTAAACCTCTTCCACACCCTCTCCGACAGCCTTCCCATAGAATGCAGGCCCGAATTGATCACATTTCTCTAAATCCGACCACCCCCAACACCGTTGTCTGCGTGGGCTTCCTCCGGGTGCTCCAGTTTTCTCCCACAATCCAAAGGTGTGCAGGTTAGGGTGGGATTGGCTGTGCTAAACTGTCCCCGTAGTACCCAGGGATGTGCAGGTTAGGGTGGGATTGACCGTGCTAAATTGTCCCCGTAGTGCCCAGGGATGTGCAGGTTAGGGTGGGATTGACCGTGCTAAATTGTCCCCGTAGTGCCCAGGGATGTGCAGGTTAGGGTGGGATTGGCCGTGCTAAATTGTCCCCGTAGTGCCCAGGGATGTGCAGGTTAGGGTGGGATTGGCCGTGCTAAATTGTCCCCGTAGTGCCCAGGGATGTGCGGGTTAGGGTGGATTGGCCGTGTTAAATTGTCCCCGTAGTGCCCAGGGATGTGCGGGTTAGGGTGGGATTGGCCGTGCTAAATTGTCCCCGTAGTGCCCGGGGATGTGCAGGTTAGGGTGGGATTGGCCGTGCTAAATTGTCCCCGTAGTGCCCAGGGATGTGCAGGTTAGGGTGGGATTGGCCGTGCTAAATTGTCCCCGTAGTGCCCAGGGATGTACAGGTTAGGGTGGGATTGGCCGTGCTAAATTGTCCCCGTAGTGCCCAGGGATGTGCAGGTTAGGGTGGGATTGGCCGTGCTAAATTGTCCCGTAGTGCCCAGCGATGTGCAGGTTAGGGTGGGATTGGCCGTGCTAAATTGTCCCCGTAGTGCCCAGGGATGTGCGGGTTAGGGTGGATTAGTCAGGGGGTAAATGTAGAGTAATAGGGTAGAGGAGTGGCCCTGGGTGGGTTACTCTTCGGTGGGTCGGTGTGGACTTGTTGGGCCGAAGGGCCCTGTTTCCACACTGCAGGGAATCTTCTGATTCTATGATAAAGGCAAGCATGCCATATGCCTTCTTTATCGCCCCCCTCCTTCAGTTTGCGAGACATGGTCTGCACGGACGAGTTGCGCCGAAGGGTTCTGTCTCCATGCTGTCCGACTCTGTGACTACAACGAGGGTCCGGGCTCTTTGTAACTCAATCGGTCGACTGGGCAGAGCTCCATCAATCCCCACATGGGACAAGGGCTGGAGGAGGTGAAACCAGGGTTAGGCTGTCTCCTGCTTGTTGAAACGTATCCTTGCGGCATGAGAACGATGCAGCGAAATGGCAGAGACTGAGGGCGAGTGGGAGACTGTTTTGACCTCAACCTGTCACACCCCCTCCTCACTGATCTCCAAATGACCCGCGGTGAGTTCTATTAGCGGGATAGCTCCTAAACGGAGTTAGCCTGATGCATGTGAATGGGGCTGTCCTCCCGCTCACCCCACCACTTTCGGGATGTTTGCAACGTAGACTTGTCTGGTCAGCAAGGAGTCAGTTTCATTCCACACCTCACTCTCTCACTATCACACTCTCACACTCTCACTCACACACACGAGTGCTCACACACACACACACAGTCTCTCATACACGCGCGCGCGCACACACACACACACACACACAGAGTCTCTCATACATGCACGCCCACACAGTCTCTCATACATACACGCACACACACACGAACGCATGCAAACACAGACATGCATGCACTCACACACCCTGTCCCTCACGCACACACATACACACAGTACGACAACACACTATGTATGACAGTGTGCGTTTTGTGTGTTATTGCCTGTATTACAGTGAGTGTGTATTACAGTGTGTTAGTGTCTGTATTACAGTGAGTGTGTTTAACAGTCAGTGAGTGTTGGTGTGTATTACAGTGAGTGTGTATTACAGTGTGTTAGTGTCTGTATTACAGTGAGTGTGTATTACAGTGAGTAATTGTTAGTGTCTGTATTATAGTGAGTGTGTACTGCAGTGTGTGTGTGTTAATGTGTGTATTACAGTGAGTGTGTACTGCAGTGTGTTAGTGTGTGTATTGCAGTGAGTGTGTACTACAGTGAGTGTGTAGTAGTGTGTGTGTTAGTGTCTGTATTACAGTGAGTGTGTGTTAGTGTGTGTATTACAGTGAGTGTGTAGTAGTGTGTGTGTGTTAGTGTCTGTATTACAGTGTGTGTGTGTTAGTGTCTGTATTACAGTGAGTGTGTATTACAGTGTGTTAGTGTCTGTATTACAGTGAGTGTGTATTACAGTGAGTGTGTAGTAGTGTGTGTGTGTTAGTGTCTGTATTACAGTGAGTGTGTATTACAGTGTGTTAGTGTCTGTATTACAGTGAGTGTGTATTACAGTGAGTGAGTGTTAGTGTCTGTATTACAGTGAGTATGTATTACAGTGAGTGCGTGTTAGTGTCTGTATTACAGTTAGTGTGTATTACAGTGAGTGTGTATTGCAGTGTGTGTGTGTTAATGTGTGTATTACAGTGAGTGTGTACTACAGTGTGTTAGTGTGTGTATTACAGTGAGTGTGTATTACAGTGAGTGTGTATTGCAGTGTGTGTGTTAATGTGTGTATTACAGTGAGTGTGTACTACAGTGTGTGTGTTAGTGTGTGTATTACAGTGAGTGTGTATTGCAGTGTGTGTGTGTTAGTGTCTGTATTACAGTGAGTGTGTGTTAGTGTGTGTATTACAGTGAGTGTGTATTAATGTGTGTATTACAGTGAGTGTGTATTATAGTGAGTGTGTATTGCAGTGTGTGTGTGTTAATGTGTGTATTACAGTGAGTGTGTAGTAGTGTGTGTTAGTGTCTGTATTACAATGAGTGCGTGTTAGTGTGTGTATTACAGTGAGTGTGTATTGCAGTGAGTGTGTAGTTGTGTCTGTATTACAGTGTGTTTAACAGTGAGTCCGTGTTCGTGTGTGTATTACAGTGAGTGTGTATTACAGTGTGTTAGTGTCTGTATTACAGTGAGTGTGTATTACAGTGTGTGTGTTAGTGTGTGTATTACAGTCAGTGTGTATTACAGTGTGTTAGTGTGTGTATTACAGTGAGTGTGTATTACAGTGAGTGTTAATGTCTGTTTTACAATGCCTGCATCTGGCGGGGGGGTTGGGGAGGGGGGAAATGGTGGGAGCTGCCTTGCTCTGAGCTCTGCGCCTCTGGGTGAGTGATTGAGATTCCCAGGTCCCTGTCACCACACGGCAGGTGTCTGCATTTTTAGTTGTCAGAGGTACTCCCTCCACACTCCCCGCCCCCCCCCTCCCCTTGTCAGGCTGGCTGGAGGTGCTGATGTGAGATTCCGAACATCTCACCTCAGGAACAGCAGCTGACATTGCCACAGCTGTGTGCCCCCGGGGGGAGATGCCTGTGCTAGCTTTGGATTCCTGACTGATCCTTCGTGGGTTTGGATTTTGTCGAGAGGGGGAGATGTGCCATTCAGAGCTGTTTAATTCAATTTGAAGGTCCCCGTGTGAGAGGCATTGGGATATTAAACAGAGGAATTAAAACGAAACCATCTCCTTTACGGCCCCCTCAGAGTGTGGAGCTTGCTGTTGTAAAGTTGTGCTCCAGCAGAGACTGACTGATCTCAGCAGGGGAGGGGAATAAGAATAATTAACTGCCTCAGAGAAATTGCAGCCCTGCTCCAGTACCCATCTCACACAGACACGGTGATTTACAGATCCATAAACCCACAAATGGAACCATTTCCCTCGCTCTCATTAACACATCAGAAAGTGCTCTCTGTCTTTTTACCTTTTGTCTTACTCTCTCTCTCTCTCTATCTATCTATCTCTCTCTCGCTGTCTCCCTCCCCCCATCTCTCTCTGTCGCGCTCTCTCTTTCAGTCACTCTGTCATTCTCGCACTCTGTCTCTCCTCTCTCTCTCTCTCTCTCTTTCTCCTTCTCATTTCCCTCCCCACCCCACCTCCACTCTGTGTTTTTCTCTCTCACGGTCTCTGTTTCTCTCAGTCTATCCCTCTCTGTCTCCATCTCTCTCTCTCTCGCTCATCATCTCTCTCTCTCACTGTCTCCATCTCTCTCTCTCTCTCTCTCTCTCTCTGTCTCCCATCTCTCTTTCTCTCTCTCTCTCTCTCTCTCCCCCTTCCTCCCTCTCTCTCTACCCTCCCATCTCTCTCTCTCCGTATCTCTTTCCCTCCCCCTCTCTGTCTCTTTCTCACACTCTCTGTCTCTCTCTCTCCATCTCTCTCTCTCGCTCTCTCTCTCTGTCTCTCCCCCTCTCTCTGTCTCTCTCTCTCCTCTTCATTCCCTCTCTACCCTCCATCTCTTTCTCTCCGTATCTCTTTCCCTCCTCCTCTCTGTCTCTTTCTCACACTCTCTGTCTCTCCTCTCTCTGTCCGTCTCTTCCTCCTTCTCTGTTTCCCTCCCACCCCCACCTCCAATCTGTGTTTCTCTCTCACGCTCTCTGTCTCTCTCAGTCTATCCCTCTCTGTCTCTGCGTCTCTGTCCACGTTTTTTTTTACTGTATTTCTGCCTATATCTATATTCCTCTTTCTTTCACTCTCTACCTCCCCTATCAGTCAACTCATTAAGGGGGGGAGGGGGGGGGTGCGTGGGGCTAGTTGAGATTGGGGATTAGGGTCAGCACATACCAGTTGGGCCGAAGGGTCTGTTTCCCTGCTAAAGGACTCTATGAGGAACATGGAGAGGGAAGGAGAGACAATGAGAGAGGGAGGGAGAGAGAGATGGAGTGAGAGAAAAATAAGGAAACAGATGGAGAGAGAATGCAGCAGAGGTGGAAGGAGAGAGAGAGAGAGAGAGAGAGAGAGTGAGTGAGAGAGAGAGTAAGTCAGAGAGTAAAGGAGAGTCAGACAGAAAGACAGAGAGGGACAAAAAAGGGGAAGGAGAGACAGACAGAGGGTAGAGAGAGAGACAGACAGGCAGAGAGAGAACGAGAAAGAGAGGAGAGAGAGAGACAGATAGAGAGAGGATAGAGACAGAGAGGAGAGACGGACAGATAGAGAGAGGATAGAGGCAGACAAATAGAGAGGGGATCGAGACAGACAGACAGAGAAAGGATAGAGAGAGACAGAGGGAGGATAGAGAGAGCGAGAGACAGACAGAGAGAAGAGAGACAGACAGAGAGACAATAGAGAGAGACAGAGAGAGGAGAGACACAGATCGAGAGATAGACAGACAGATAGAAAGAGGATAGAGAGGGAGAGACAGACAGAGAGATGAGAGAAAGAGATGGATAGAGAGAGAGACAGACAGAGAGAAGATGGATAGAGAGAGAAACAGGAGAGGATAGAGAGGGAGAGATAGAGAGAGGAGAGAAAGAGAGATAGCGAAAGTCAGAGAGAGGAATGGAGAGAGAGAGAGTCAGAGAGAGGAATAGAGAGAGAGAGAGACAGTCAGACAGACAGAGGATAGAGAGACAGACATATAGAGAGGGGATAGAGAAAGAGACAGAGAGAGAATAGAGACAGACAGAGGATAGATAGAGACAGACAGACAGAGACAGAGAGGAATAGAGAGAGACAGACAGACAGACAGAGAGAGGGGGAAGGAAAGACAGAGAAAGAGAGTTGGAGGCAGAGAGAGAGAGAGACACACACACACACAGGGAAGGAGAGACAGAGAAAGAGGTGGAGACAGAGAGAGAGACACACACAGAGGGAAGGAGAAACAGAGAGAGACAAACAGTAAAAGAGAAGGATAGAGTGTGAAAGAGAGAGAAGGTCACAGAGAGGGGGGAGAGAGAGAGAGAGAGAATGTGAGTCAGAGAGAGAGAGAGATAGTCAGAGAGAAACATAGACACAGAAATGGACAGAGAGAGAGAGAGAGACAGGCAGACAGATGCAGAGAAGGGGCAAGAGAGAGAGAGAAAGCGATTCAAAGACAGGCAGACAATCAGACTGTGGGCAGAGACAGAGAGAAAGAGAGACAGAGACAGACAAAGAGAGAGAGAGAGAGAGACCAGGAAACACACAGAGAGAACCAATGAAACAGAGAGTGAGAGAGAGGAGAGACAGAGAGAGTATTAGACAGAGCAGCAAAACAAGAGAGAGAGAGACACACACACACACACAAAGGCACAGAGCATTAGAGAGATACACGCACTGAGAGAAACGCACAGGGAGCAGGGATTGGGAGGGGGGGGGGCATGAAAGGATTTGACTTTTAAATAAGAGGCAAAGTGAAAAAAAATGAAAGGAAATTTACGGGCTCGGTTTTCAGCCAGAGGAAACTGAGACAATTATACCAGTCATAAATTTTTAGTGAGAGACTATAAATGACAAAATCCATGTGGGACTCATATTTGTGAGAGAGGGAGCGAGAAGGTGTCGGGGGGGGGGGGAGACCAAGAGGTGTGTGCGTGAGGGAGAGAAGGAGGAAGGGAAGGACAGAGATAGCGAGAGAGATAAAACAAGGGAGAGGACAAGAGAGAGAGAAAGGGGAAGAGACGGGAGGGACAGAGAGAGAGAGAGGGAGAGGTGGGGGAACAGAGAGAAAGATATGGGGGTGAGAGAGAGAGAAAGGGGAAGAGACGGGAGGGACAGAGAGAGAGAGGGAGAGGTGGGGGGGACAGAGAGAAAGATATGGGGGTGAGAGAGAGAGAAAGGGAGAGAGGGGGGACAGAGAGAGAGAGAGACAGGGAGGGGGACAGAGACTGATTGAGATGGGGGAGAGAGAGAGAGAGAGTGAGAGATGGGGGGAGCAGAGAGAGATTCAGATGGGGAAAGAGAGAGAGGGAAAGGGAGAGGGAGAGGGAGAAACGGGAAGAAACAGAGGGAACAGAGAGAGAGACGGGACGAGATAGAGAGAGATTGAGATGGAGTGGGGGAGAGAGAGAAAGGGGAAGAGACGGGGGAACAGAGAGAGAGTGAGAAACAGGGAGGGGGGACAGAAAGAGAGATCAAGATGGGGAGGGGGGAGCAGAGAGAGAGAGAGAGAGAGAGATGGGGGGGGACAGAGAGAAAGATTGAGATTGCAGAGAGAGAAAGAGAGAGAGAAAGGGGAAGAGACAGGGTAACAAAGAGAGAGACAGGGACGGGGGGCAGAGAGAGAGATTGAGATTGAAGAGAGAGAGATAGAGAAAGAGAGAAAGGGGAAGAGATGGGGTAACAGAGAGTGAGAGACAGGGAAGGGGGGATACAGAAAGAGAAACTGAGATGGAGGGGGGAGAGAGAGAGAGAAAGAGAGAAAGGGGAAGAGTCAGGGGGAACCCAGTGAGAGAGTGAGAGACAGGGAAGGGGGGATACAGAGGGAGAGATTGAGATTGGGGGGAGAGAGAGAGAGAGAGAAGAGGGGTGACAGAGAGAGAGATTGAGATGGAGTGGGGAAGAGAGAGAGAGAGAGAGAGCAAGAGAGAGGGGGGAAGAGAAACATGGAAGAGAATGGAATAGTGTAGGATAGATGGGCTTCAGATTGGTTCCACAGGTCAGTACAACATCAAGGGGCCGAAAGGCCTGTACTGCACTGGAAGGTTCTATTGTTTTATGAACCGGGGAACACAGAGAGAGAGATATTGAGAGACAGGGAGAGAGGGGGGAAGGGACGTTCAGAGATAGAGGGAATAGGCAGGGAAGAGGGAGGGGGACCGAGAGAGAGTGAGAGACAGGGAGTGGAGAGAGAGAGAGAGAGAGAGAGAGAGGGACAGAGAGTGGCTCTGAGATAGAGGGAGGTGAGTGGATAAGGGATGGGGGGCATGGACAGAGAGAGAGAGAGAGAGAGAGACGGAAGAGAGGGGGACAGAGAGAGAGAGTGAGAAACAAGGGGAGAGAGGAGGGGAGAGGGAATGGGGAAGAGAGATGGGGATGGAGAGAGAGAGAGAGAGAATGAGAGATGGGGAAGAGAGAGAGGGGGACAGAGAGAGAGAGGAATGCGGGGGAGTGAGAGGAGAGAGAGGAGAACAGAGAGAGAGAATGAGAGATGGGCAAGAGAGAGGGGGACAGAGAAAGAGAGAGAGATGCAGGGGGAGGGAGAGGAGAGAGAGGAGAACAGAGAGAGGGAATGAGAGATGGGCAAGAGAGAGGGGGACAGAGAAAGAGAGAGATGCAGGGGGAGGGAGAGGAGAGAGAGAGGGAGAGAGAGAGAGAATGAGAGATGGGGAAGGAGGGAGAGAGTGAGAGGCAGGGAGAGAGAGGGAGACAGAGAGAGATTAACAGATGGAGTGGGGAGAGAGGGAGAGAGAGAGGTGGAGACGGGGGGGGGGGTGATAGAGAAATGTTCAGAGATAGAGGGAGGGGAGAGAGAGAACAGGGAAGACGGTGAGGGGGAGGAGAAAGAGAGAGTGAGACACGGAGACAGAGAGAGATTCAGAGATAAAAGGTGGGGGTAGAGAACAAGTGGAAGGGGTGGAGAGAGAGAGAGAGACAGACTGATGGAGACAGAGAGAGTCAGAGATAGAGGGATGAGAGAGAGAGAGAGAGAGAGATAGTGAGAGACATGAGGGAGGGAGGACAGAAGGAGGTTCAGAAACACAGGGAGAGCAGCGAGAGAGAAATCTCCGAGACGGAGAATGAGAGTGCAGTGGCGATTGAAGTGGTGCAGCATCTAAAGTTTCATGAAACACTGTCTCGAATTTCCAACCAGCTGCCCAGACAGAACTTTCAAAGGTGTAGCTGTTGGTTACACTGTCACTAATCCTGTTTCAGACAAACAAGGAGACTTCTTAAACATTTCTCATCCTGCTTTTGCTTCAGTCTGACATGACTCACTGACAACAGTCTCCATTTCATAGAATCCCAACAGTGTGGAAGCAGGCCATTCGGCTCATCGCGTCCGCACTGACCCTCTGGAGAGCACCCCACCCAGACCCAAACCCACCCTCCCGCCATCCCTGTAACCCGACATTTCCCACGGCCAATCCCACCCTAACCTACACGTCCCCTGGGCACTACGAGACAATTTAGCACGGCCAATCCCACCCTAACCTGCACATCCCTGGGCACTACGAGACAATTTAGCACGGCCAATCTCACCCTAACCTGCACATCCCTGGGCACTACGAGACAATTTAGCACGGCCAATCCCACCCTAACCTGCACATCCCTGGGCACTACGAGACAATTTAGCACGGCCAATTCCACACTAACCTGCACATCCGTGGGCATTATGGGACAATTTAGCACAGCCAATCCCACCCTAACCTGCACATCCCTGGGCACTACGGGGACAATTTAGCACGGCTAATCCCACCCTAACCTGCACATCCCTGGGCACTACGGGGACAATTTAGCACGGCTAATCCCACCCTAACCTGCACATCCCTGGACACTACAGGGACAATTTAGCATGGCCAATCCCACCCTAACCTACACATCCCTGGGCACTACAGGGACAATTTAGCACGGCTAATCCCACCCTAACCTGCACATCCCTGGGCACTATGGGACAATTTAGCACGGCCAATCCCACCCTAACCTGCACATCCCTGGGCACTACGGGACAATTTAGCACGGCTAATCCCACCCTAACCTGCACATCCCTGGGCACTACGGGACAATTTAGCACGGCCAATCCCACCCTAACCTATACATCTCTGGGCAGTACGGGACAATTTAGCACGGCCAATCCCCACCCTAACCCACACATCCCTGGGCACTACGGGACAATTTAGCACGGCCAATCCCACCCTAACCTGCACATCCCTGGGCACTACGGGACAATTTAGCACGGCCAATCCCCACCCTAACCCACACATCCCTGGGCACTATGGGGACAATTTAGCACGGCCAATCCCCACCCTAACCCACACATCCCTGGGCACTATGGGGACAATTTAGCACGGCCAATCCCACCCTAAACCTGCACATCCCTGGGCACTACAGGACAATTTAGCACGGCCAATCCCACCCTAAACCTGCACATCTTTGGATTGTGGGAGGTAACCGGAGCACCCGGAGGAAACCCACGCAGACACGGCGAGAATGTGCAAATTCCACACAGACTGACAGTTGCCCCAGGGTGGGATCGAACCCGAGTCCCTGGTGGGGTGAGGCAGCACTGCTAAACACTGAGACACCATGCTGTCTGCTTGTCGGACGGTCTACTTAATCTGTCTATCTATCTGTGCAGCTGCCTGTCTGCCTGTCTACCTGTCTGTTCTGTCTCTCTGTGGTTTCTGTCTCTCTTCTGTTTGTTGCTATCTCTCTGCCTAGCTCGCTATCTATCGCAAAATCACGAGAGGTCCAGATAAAGTGAACAGTAGGTGTTTTTTCACTCGGGTGTGTGGGGGGGGGAATATCAAGACTAAGGGGGTCACGTTTTTAGGGTGCGGGGGGAGAGATTTTCAAAAGACGCACGGGGCTAGTTCGCGTGTGGAAAGGCCGGCCTGAGGAAGTCGGGGGGGGGGGGGGGGGGTGGTGTGGGGACAGTTACAACATTTAAAAGATATTTGGATAAGGACATGGAGAGGGAAAGGTTTGGAGGGATATGGGCCAGGAGCAGGGACGGGTGTGGGAGTAGTTTTGTTTGGGGGTTATGGGGTCAGCACCGACTGGTTGGGCCAAAGGGGCTGTTTCCCCACTGTAGGACTCTATGACACTCTCTTTGCATCTGTATTGGTCTCTCTCCCTCTCTTTCTCTCTCACTCTCTTCTCTCTATCTCTCTCTCTATCTTTCTCTCTCTATCTATCTCTCTCTCTCCTCCTCTCTCTCTCTTTTCTCTATCTCTCTCTTTCTCTATCTCCTCTTCTCTCTCTCTTCTCTCTATCTGTCTCTATCTCTCTCTCTCTTCTCTCTCTCTCTTCTCTCTCTATCTGTCTCTCTCACTCTTCTCTCTGTCTCTCTCTCTCTTCTCTCTGTCTCTCTCTCTCTTTTCTCTATCTGTCTCTATCTCTCTCTCTCTTCTCTCTATCTGTATCTATCTCTCTCTCTCTTCTCTCTATCTCTCTCTCTTCTCTCTATCTCTCTCTCTATCTTCTGTCTCTCTTCTCTGTCTCTCTATTTCTTCTCTCTATCCTCTCACTATCTCTCTCTCCTCTCTCTCCTCCTCTCTCTCTCTCTCTCTATCTGTCTCTCTCTCTCTCTTCTCTCTATCTCTCTCTCTGTCTCTCTTCTCTCTATCTCTCTCTCTCTCTTCTCTGTCCTCCTCTTTCTCTTTATCCGTCTCTCTCTCTCTCTTCTCTTTATCACTCTCTCTGTCTCCCCCCCTCTCCCTCTCTCTCTCTATCCTTTCAGCACAGTGTCTCAGTGGTCAGCGCTGCTATCTCACGGTGCCAGGGACCCATATTGAACCCCAACCTTGTGTGACTGTCTGTCTGTGCATGTTCTCCACCACCCACCCACACACCCGTGTCTGCATGGGGTCCCTTCCACAGTCGGAAAGTGTACAGGTTAGGATGGATTGGCCGTGCTAAATTGTCCCCGTAGTGCCCAGGGATGTACAGGTTAGGGTGGGATTGGCCGTGCTAAATTGTCCCCGTAGTGCCCAGGGATGTACAGGTTAGGATGGATTGGCCGTGCTAAATTGTCCCCGTAGTGCCCAGGGATGTACAGGTTAGGGTGGGATTGGCCGTGCTAAATTGTCCCCGTAGTGCCCAGGGATGTGCAGGTTAGGGTGGGATTGGCCGTGCTAAATTGTCCCCGTAGTGCCCAGGGATGTGCAGGTTAGGGTGGGATTGGCCGTGCTAAATTGTCCCAGAGTGCCCAGGGATGTACAGGTTAGGGTGGGATTGGCCGTGCTAAATTGTCCCAGAGTGCCCAGGGATGTGCAGGTTAGGGTGGGGATTGGCCGTGCTAAATTGTCCCAGAGTGCCCAGGGATGTGCAGGTTAGGGTGGGATTGGCCGTGCTAAATTGTCCCAGAGTGCCCAGGGATGTACAGGTTAGGGTGGGATTGGCCGTGCTAAATTGTCCCAGAGTGCCCAGGGATGTGCAGGTTAGGGTGGGGATTGGCCGTGCTAAATTGTCCCAGAGTGCCCAGGGATGTGCAGGTTAGGGTGGGATTGGCCGTGCTAAATTGTCCCGTAGTGCCCAGGGATGTACAGGTTAGGGTGGGATTGGCCGTGCTAAATTGTCCCGTAGTGCCCAGGAATGTGCAGGTTAGGGTGGGATTGGCTGTGCTAAATTGTCCCAGAGTGCCCAGGGATGTGCAGGTTAGGGTGGGATTGGCCGTGCTAAATTGTCCCGTAGTGCCCAGGGAGGTACAGGTTAGGGTGGGATTGGCCGTGCTAAATTGTCCCGTAGTGCCCAGGAATGTGCAGGTTAGGGTGGGATTGGCCGTGCTAAATTGTCCCCGTAGTGCCCAGGGATGTGCAGGTTAGGGTGGGATTGGCCGTGCTAAATTGTCCCCGTAGTGCCCAGGGATGTGCAGGTTAGGGTGGGATTGGTGTGGCAGATGCATTGTTACAGGGATGGGCGGCACGGTGGCACAGTGGTTAGCACTGCTGCCTCACAGCGCCAGAGATCCGGGTTCAATTCCCGCCTCAGGCGACTGACTGTGTGGAGTTTGCACATTCTCCCCGTGTCTGCGTGGGTTTCCTCCGGGTGCTCCGGTTTCCTCCCACAGTCCAAAGATGTGCAGGTCAGGTGAATTGGCCGTGCTAAATTGCCCGTAGTGTTAGGTAAGGGGTAGATGTAGGGGTATGGGTGGGTTGTGCTTCGGCGGGGCGGTGTGGACTTGTTGGGCCGAAGGGCCTGTTTCCACACTGTAAGTAATCTAATCTAATTTGGGTGGACATGGGTCTGGGTGGGATGCTCTTCGGAGTGTGGGTGTAGACTCGATGGATCGAATGGCCTGCTTCCATGCTCCTGGGGATTCTACTGAGCAGACAGACAGATGCAGATTTGGAGAGAGGGAGAGACTGAGAGAGAGAGAAAGAGAGAGAGAGAGAGAGATGGAAGTCTTGGTCTGGGGCGGTATGTGTGATGATGGATGCAGACAGCTGGAGAGAGTCATTCAGTGTTTATGTCGCTTTGCTAATGAGCTCAAGTCTACGCTGGAAGGCTGCATCATTCTCAGGCTGTGCCTGAAGAAAGACATTTAAACCCTATCACTAAAGGAGCTGTCGGAATATTCCAAACATCCTCAATCACTCAGATCCTGACAGTGTACTCTTTAAAAGCTACATTTACTAGATTGAACAATAAAGCCCATATTTAAAATAAAATAAGGAGATCTGCTTTGTATTTGTATGTCAACGTGTGACTGAGTGTGCCGGTGTGAGTCTGTGTGTGTGTGTTTGTGAGAGTGAGTGTGTGTGTTTGTGAGAGTGTGCGTGTGAGTGTGCTTGTGTGTGCGAGAGAGTGTGTTTGTGTGCATCTGTGAGTGTGTGTGTTTGTGAGAGTGTGTGTGTGAGTGTGCTTGTGTGTGCGAGAGAGTGTGTGTGTGTTTGTGTATGAGAGTTTTTTGTGTGTGTTTGTGTCTGTGCGTTTGTGTGTGTGAGTGAGTGTGTTTGTGTGTATGTTTTGAGTGAGTGTGTGCGTTTGTGTGTGTGTGAGTGTGCTTGTGTGTGTGAGTTTGAATGTATGTGTTTGTATATGAGAGTTTTGTGTGTGTGAGTGTGAGTGTGCTTGTGTGTGTGAGTTTGAATGTATATGTTTGTGTATGAGAGTTTTGTGTGTGTGAGTGTGAGTGTGCTTGTGTGTGTGAGTTTGAATGTATGTGTTTGTATATGAGAGTTTTGTGTGTGTGTGTGTGAGTGTGAGTGTGCTTGTGTGTGTGAGTTTGAATGTATATGTTTGTGTATGAGAGTTTGTTGTGTGTGTGTGTTTGTGTGTGAGTGAGTGTGTTTGTGTGTGTTTGTGTGTGAGTGAGTGTGTTTGTGTGTGTGTGTTTTGAGTGTGAGTGTGTGTGTGTGCGTTTGTGAGTGTGCTTGTGTGTGTGTGTGTGCTTTTGCGTGTGTATGAATCTGCATGTTCTCTAGGTTAATAATCTCCTTCCTGTAACAGGACGACCAGAGCTGGCCACAGTACACTGAGGCCTCATCAACCTCCTGCACAGCCCCAATGTGACTTCCCCAACTCCAAGGTCTGAGGGATGAAGGCAAACCTGCTAAATGCCTTCTTCACCCCCCTGTCTACCCGTGACGCTAGCTCCAAAGAATTGTGTACCTGCACCCCTAGGTCTCTCTGTTCCCCATCACTACCCAGGGCCTTATATGTTTTAACAGTATAAGCTCTGCCGTTGTACGTTTTACCAAAATGCAACACCTCGCATTTATCCGAATCAAACTCCATCTTCCACTCCTCAGCCCGTTGTCCCAATGGATTAAGGTCTCTCCGCAACCTTAAATAACCACCTTCACTGTCCACCACGCCACTGACCTTGGTTTCGTTAGCAAACCTACGAACATATATATTCCTATCATCTCACCCCAAAGCATCGAAATCAATGACAAACAACAGGGGGTCGAGTGCTGATCCCTGTGGTTTCCGCTACCACCACAACACCATTACTCCCCACCCTCACCCCAGCCATTGCCCCCACACAACCTCAGATGTCCCACATGAATCTCTCTCTCTCTCTCTCTCTCTCCCTCACACACACATACCCTTCCCTACTCCCTGACAACCCCCCTCCCAGGATAACTTTGCCTCACACAATTCCTGTGTTGGATAGTTGTGTGAGTGATCCCTTGCTAAACGTGGTACGGTGTCTCGTTCCTGCACTACGCCGATCACGTTTTTGATTTGGTGTGGTCACCCGGCAGGTTTCATTTCTCGAAAGGGCTGGGGTTTTTTTTTTAAATTTTAATCTCTCCGTCTACATAATTGTGTTAATGTTTATGTTAATTACATATGTCTGTTTACGTATGTTTAATTAAATACGCATAGTTATGTCTGTATAATTATGTGTATAAGATGTTAGTTTATGCATGTTTATATGAGTATTTATGCCTGTGTTAATGGGAGTATACTATTCGTGTGTCCAAACCATATATACATGTTTTGATAATATACATGTTTCAAGTTGCACTCCTTACATGTTCAATTGTATATAATGTGTGCCGAGGCAAATTCTATAACCATCTAAAACAATATAGCAAGTTGGAGAACATATAGATTCACATACACACATACGTACACACACACAGACCCATATGAACATTCACATGTAGATTCACACACTGACATAGAACATTCACATGTAGATTCACACACACACACTGACACATATGAACATTCATATGTATATTCACACACACGCACAGACCCATATGAACATTCACATGTAGATTCACACATACATACACCGAAACATATGAACATTCACATGTAGATTTACACACATTGACTCATATGAACGTTCACATGTAGATTCACACACACACTGACACATATGAAGTCACATTGATTCATGGACAGTGGGACTAACATATAAGGAGAGATTGACTGGGTGATTAGATTCCCCACAGTGTGGGAACAGGCCCTTCGGCCCAACAAGTCCCCACCGACCCTCCGAAGGGCAACCCACCCAGATCCATTTGCCTCTGAATGATGTACCTGTCGCTATGGACAATTTAGCGCGGCCAATCCCACCCTGACCTGCACATCTTTGGACTGTGGGAGGAAACCGGAGCACCCGGAGGAAACCCACGCAGACACGGGGAGAACGTGCAAACTCCACACAGTCAGTCGCCTGAGGCAGGAATTGAACCCGGATCTCTGGCGCTGTGAGGCAGCAGTGCTAACCTCCGAGCCACCGTGCCGCCCATAATTATGATTGGTTTTTTTTCCCTGAGTGAGGGGAGACCTCACAGAGACGTACAAAATTCTATCAGGACTAGACAGGGTAGATGCAGGGGGGGGGGGCATTCCCCGAAAGTGGGTGCGTCCAAAACCAGGGGTCGCAGTCTGAGGAATTGGAGTGGTCCATTCAGGATGGAGATAGGGACACATGTCTTCACCCAGAGAGGGGTGAGTCTGTGGGATTCTCCACTGTGGGGAGTAGCTGGTCCTGGAACCTTGAATGTATAGGGACTTGGAATGAATGGAATCAAAGGCTATGGGGAGAAAGCAGGATTGGGCTGTTGGGTTGGATTGGTTGACCATGACGGTGATGACTGGGGAAGCAGCCTGGAAGGGCTGAACGGCCTCCTCCTACCTTCTGTGTTCCTGTGCTGTGTCCGCATCACTGTAGCTCAATTCATACAAACCCTTCTGGGCCCTCCTTTGCCCGGGGTGGGGGAGGGGGTGGGGAGGAGGTCTGGGAGCCATCGAAAACTTGGTCATTTCTCATGGTCCACTTAGAACAAACCCTTCCTCATCCCTCTGGGCTTGTGTTACTGAGGGTCACTCCCCGGGGGGAATAAAACAGACCACCCTGTCCCCAACACTCCCCCTCCCCAGCCCATCTCCCTTCTCAATTTCAAAATCATCATAACACTTCTGACACGCCCTCAGACAGTATAGATTATATATGGTAACATATTAAATAGCATTGCGTACATGATCTATACATTGTCCATGCAAACACACATATATAGGAGGGCAATTATACACAAAATATATGCTATTATATACAATCATATATTATCATAATTCGACAGAATATATGTATAATTACATAAATGAGCAGTATATGTAGATATAATTATGACGTATGAACAGACACATATATCATTTTATGTGAGAGAGAGAGAGACAACATATGTCCACATTGTACCCAAAGGGATAATTCATATATACAAACCTGTGTAAATGTGTCTATGTGTGTATGTGTGTGTCTGTCTGTGTGTATCTATGTCTGTGTCTCTGTGGTCTATGTGTGTATCAGTGTGTGCGTTTGTCTTTGTCTGCCTGTGTCTATGTGTGTGTCAATGTCTGTATCTTTGTGTGTGTGTCTATGTCTGCCTGTGTCTATGTGTGTGTCTGTGTGTGTATATGTCTGTTTGTGTCTGTGCATACGTGTGTGTGTGTGTGTGTGTCTGTGTGTGTGTGTCTATGTGTATGTGTGTCTGTGTAGTGTGTATTTGTTTGTCTGTCTATGTCTGCCTGTGTGCCTGTGTGTGTGTCTGTTTGTGTCTATGAGTGTGTCTGTGTCTATGTGTGTGTCTGTGTCTGTCTCTATGTCTGTTTGTGTCTGTGTGTGTGTCTGTCTGTATCTATGTGTGTGTGTGTGTCTGTCTCCATGTCTGTTTGTGTCTGTGTGTACGCGTGTGTGTCTGTCTGTATCTGTGTGTGTGTGTGTTTACGTGTATTTGTGTGTGCCTATGTCTGCCTGTGTCTGTGTGTATGTGTGTGTGTGTCTGTCTGTGCCTATGTGTGTGTCTGTCTGTGTCTATGTCTGTCTGTGTCTATGTGTATATGTGTGTCTATGTCTGTGAGTGTGTGTCTGTGTATGTGCATGTGTGTGTCTGTGTCTGTGTGCGTCTGTGTGTACGTGTGTGTGTCAATGTCTATGTGTTTGTCTATATAATTATTTGTCTGTGAATATAATTACATCAATGTTTATGTAAGTTTAATCATATGTTTTGGATTATGTTATTTGCATAGTTATAAATATTCAATTATGTGTGTTCATGTGTATAATTACTGATGCTATGTTAAATTATATAGTTTGGCTGATTATATATTTTTCATGTGCGGGTAATTATAGAGGTGTGTTTGTGGGTTTAATTGTGAGTAGATTTGTACATGTTTCTCTGAGTGCAATTATATCTGTACATTCATTCACGTGGATGATTCTATACATATATAAGCTAACTTGTGTGATAATTTATGTATGGAGTTATATATTGATATGTTGATTTATGGTTACAGTATATGTGGTCTGTTTACACAGACACACGCACACACAGACGCACACATAGAAAGAGACAGACATAGACACACACAGACAGACAGACACACACACACACACACACACACACACACACGTACACACAGACACATACATAGACACAGACCCACACACATACACACAGACACACACATACATAGACACAGATATCGACACACACATAGCCACAGACAGACAAAGGCAAACACAGACAGAAACATATATACACATAGACCACAGAGACACAGCTACAGAAACCCACAGATACACACACACACACACACACACACACACATATACACACAGAGGCAAATACACACATACACACAGACACAGACACACATACAAAGACACACACACACATACATAGACACACAGACATACACAGACATATGCACACATGCATTGACATACACACATGCAAACACACGCAGACATACACACACATGCACATACACATAGACAGACAAACTGCTCTTTGGAAAGGAACTTGTGGTATTTCTTATTCCCAGGTTTAATTTACAGTGTGTCTTTGTGTTCAATTATATGTAAAAATAATTTGTCTAATTAGATCTGTGTTTCTGCAAGCTTATTTATATATGTTCAATTATATATATATATATATATATATGCATGTATTACTGTAGTTTAATTGTATATCTAGGTGTGTTTATGTCTATACAATTATTCATATTTATGATTATATCTCTGTTTGTCCAAAGTTATCTCAAATACATGCTGAGTTGTATGTGTGTGTGTTTATGTGTGTGTGTGCGTGTAAGTGTGTGTGTATGTGTGTTTGTGTGTGTATGTATGTAAGTGTGTGTGTGTGTGTGAGTGTGTGTGTGAGGGTGTGTGAGTGAGTGTGTGTGTGTGTGAGTGTGTATGTGTGTGTAAGTGTGAGCGAGTGCGTGTGTGTGTGAGTGTGTCTGTGTGTGTGTAAGTGTGCGTGTGAGTGTGTATGTGTGTGAGTGAGTGTGTGTGAGTGAGTGTGTATGTGTGTGTATGTGTGTGTGAGAGTGTATGTTTGTGTGTGAGTGTGTGTGTGTAAGTCTGTGTGTGAGTGAGTGTGTGTGTGTGTGAGTGCGTGAGTGCGTGTGTGAGTGTGTATGTGTGTGTGAGTGTGACTGTGTGTGTATGTGTGTGTAAGTGTGCGTGTGAGTGTGTATGTGTGTGTGAGTGAGTGTACGTGTGTGAGTGTGTGAGTGTGTGTGAGTGTGTGTATGAGTGTGTGAATGAGTG
>NC_092791.1:33683195-33693195 GCF_047496795.1 Chiloscyllium punctatum | reverse complement strand
AGAGAGAATGTGTGCGAGATTATGTGTGAGACAGAATGTGTGTGTGTTTATGAGGTGGGGGGAGAGAGATTAATTTACTCGGTATTAAATCACCCAGTTGTCATTTCATTATGCTTGTATTTACCCTCATTATTTTAAAAAGAAACCACAACCTAAATATTATGATTTACATTTATGAGTAAACATGTGTGTCCCTTGGCACAGAAATAGCCCCCACCGCCAATTCTCAAACCTGCAAGTGTTGGCAAATCATTTACATCTTCCTGACCCTTGCCCCCACCCTCTCTCTCTCTTTCGAGTTTAGTTTCCTCTCCCTTTCTGGAAGCGGCTAATTTTTTTTTTGAGGTGGGGGGGGAGAGCAAGAGGAGATGAGACAGCGACCAATCCCCCTGCCCCAATCCCCAGCAGGACAAAAACCAGATAAAATAAAATGATTCTGCCACTGATTTATTGATCTCGCTTCAGTTCAAGTAAAGTTCACGCCATGGGGGTTGTTTTTTTAGTTTGGTGGGGTTGTGGGGTGGGTGGGAGCGGGGGGCTCGAAAAATCAAAATACCCATCCAGGATCTGCAAGGGTCGACATTTCGGTAGATTTAATCCTCAAAGGAAGGAAAATACCCAACTCTGTAACTCAATTATACAGCACCCAGTGGTCAATAAGAGATTATGAAGTTGTGACTGGTCAAGAGAGAGAGGGGGGGGGGGGGGGTCAGTGCGAGGGAGGGGAGGGGTTGGAGAGAAAAAGATGCACGTGGAGAGAGGTGGAGAAAGAAAAAGAGAGGGAGAGAGAGAGACAGAGAGGGAGAGAAGGAGAGATGGAGAGGAACAGAGTTAGAGAAAGACAGAGAGAGAAAGAGACAGAGAAAGAGAAACGCAGAGAGGTTGAGAAAGAGAGGAGAGAGGGACAAGAGAGAGAGAAATTCACAGGGAGAGAGAAAGAGATGGAGACAGAGAGAGGGACAGAGACAGATAGAGAGATAGAGACAGAGAGAGAGAGGTGGAGAAAGGGAGAGAGAGACACACACAGAGACAGACAGAAAAAGAAAGTCAGGCAGTTTGGGAGACAGAGGGGCAGAGAGAGATGGAAAAAAATAGAGAGAGAAAGGTAGAGAGAGACAGGAAGAGGGATGGAGGTAGAGAGGGGGAGAAACAGAAAAGAGAAGCAGAGAAAGAGACAGGAACAGAGAGAGAGAGAGGGAGTGAGAGGGAGACAGGAACAGAGAGAGAGAGAGACAGAGTGAGTGAGAGGGAGACAGGAACGGTGAGAGAGGGAGTGAGAGGGAGACAGGAACAGAGAGAGACAGAGAGAGACAGAGTGAGTGAGAGGGAGACAGGAACAGAGAGAGAGAGAGGGGGGAGTGAGAGGGAGACAGGAACAGAGAGAGAGGGGGAGGAGTGAGAGGGAGACAGGAACAGAGAGAGAGAGAGAGGGAGTGAGAGGGAGACAGGAACAGAGAGAGAGAGAGAGAGGGAGTGATAGGGAGACAGGAACAGAGAGAGAGAGAGGGGGGAGTGAGAGGGAGACAGGAACAGAGAGAGAGGGGGAGGAGTGAGAGGGAGACAGGAACAGAGAGAGAGAGAGAGAGGGAGTGAGAGGGAGACAGGAACAGAGAGAGAGAGAGAGAGGGAGTGAGAGGGAGACAGGAACAGAGGGGGGGGTGGGAGTGAGAGGGAAACAGGAACAGAGAGAGAGAGACAGAGTGAGTGAGAGGGAGACAGGAACGGTGAGAGAGGGAGTGAGAGGGAGACAGGAACAGAGAGAGAGAGAGACAGAGTGAGTGAGAGGGAGACAGGAACAGAGAGAGAGAGGGGGGGAGTGAGAGGGAGACAGGAACAGAGAGAGAGGGGGATGAGTGAGAGGGAGACAGGAACAGAGAGAGAGAGAGGGAGTGAGAGGGAGACAGGAACAGAGAGAGACAGAGGGAGTGAGAGGGAGACAGGAACAGAGAGAGAGAGAGAGAGAGACAGAGGAATTGAGAGGGAGACAGGAACAGTGAGGGAGAGAGGGAGTGAGAGGGAGACAGGAACAGAGAGAGACAGAGGGAGTGAGAGGGAGACAGGAACAGAGAGAGACAGAGGGAGTGAAGGAGTGAGAGGGAGAGAGAGAGAGAGAGAGGAGTGAGAGGGAGACAGGAACAGAGAGAAACAGAGTGAGTGAGAGGGAGACAGGAACAGAGAGAGAGGGGGAGGAGTGAGAGGGAGACAGGAACAGAGAGAGAGAGGGGGGGTGAGAGGGAGACAGGAACGGAGAGAGAGAGAGGGGGGGAGTGAGAGAGAGACAGGAACACAGAGAGAGAGAGAGGGGGGGTTAGAGGGAGACAGGAACAGAGAGAGAGAGAGAGAGTGAGAGGGAGACAGGAACAGAGAGAGACAGAGGGAGTGAGAGGGAGACAGGAACAGAGAGAGAGAGAGAGAGAGGAGGGAGTGAGAGGGAGACAGGAACAGAGAGAGACAGAGGAGTGAGAGGGAGACAGGAACAGAGAGAGACAGAGGGAGTGAGAGGGAGACAGAAACAGAGAGAGACAGAGAGAAAAAGAGAGGGGGGAGTGAGAGGGAGACAGGAAGAGAGAGAGAGAGAGAGAGACAGAGGGATTGACAGGGAGGCAGGAACAGAGAGAGAGAGAGAGACAGAGGAATTGAGAGGGAGACAGGAACGGTGAGGGAGAGAGGGAGTGAGAGGGAGACAGGAACAGAGAGAGACAGAGGGAGTGAGAGGGAGACAGGAATGGTGAGAGAGAGAGGGAGTGAGAGGGAGACAGGACAGAGAGAGACAGAGGGAGTGAAGGAGTGTGAGGGAGAGAGAGAGAGAGGAGGAGTGAGAGGGAGACAGGACAGAGAGAGAGAGGGAGCGAGAGGGAGACAGGAACGAGAGAGAAGAGGGAGTGAAGGAGTGAGAAGGAGTGAGAGAGAGAGGAGTGTGAGGGAGACGAACAGAGAGAGAGACAGCGGGAGTGAGGGAGTGAGAGGAGAGATAGAGCGGAGTGAGAGGGAGACAGGAACAGAGAAAGAGAGAGAGACGAGGGAGTGAGGGTATGCGAGGGAGAGAGAGAGAGACAGAGAGAGAGAGGGAGTGAGAGGGAAGAGGATCAGAGGGGAGAGGGATAGGGGTATTAAAACATTATCATTGAGTTTGTCAGTTCTCACAGCAAATAAAATTACTTTCCTGTATTTATTTTTAATAATTAAGGTTTAGATTGGTCAAGAGGTGAGGAAGTGAAATCGAGGAAATAAACATATGACTTCGATTTCCTGTTCTAATGACAAACGTCGCAAATAAAGCAATCACACGCCAACAGATAAGTAAGATGGACTGCACATCCTCACCCCCCCCACCCCCAACACACTCACCCCCTCACCACACACCCCCAACACACACCCCCACCACCCCCCCCCCAACACACACCCCCCCCCCACCCCACCCCCCCCCCCCCACCACCCCACCCCCCCCCCCACACCCCCCCACACACCACCCCCCCCCCCCTCACCCACCCCCCCCCCCCCAACCCAACACCCCCCCACACCACCCCCCACCCCACCCCCCACCCCCACCCCACACCCCACACACCACCCCCCCCCCCCCACCCACACCCCAACACCCACCAACCCCCCCCACCCCACCCCCCAACACACACCACACCCCCCCCCACCACACACCCCACCCACACCCACACCCCCTCCACCCCACCCAACCCAACACACCCCACCCCCACCCCACACACCTACACACACCCACCCCCCACACACACCACCTCTCCCCCCACCCCACCAACACACACTCCCCCCCCCCCACCCCACCCAACACACACCCCCCCACCCACACCCACACACACTCACCCCCACCACACCCCCACACCACACCACCCCCCCACACACACCCCACACACTCACCCCACCACCCCACCCAACACACACTCACCCCCACCCCACCCACCCAACACACACTCACCCCTCTCCCCCCACCCCACCCCAACCCACACTCACCCCTCTCCCCACCCATCCAACACACACTCACCCCTCTCCCCCCACCCCATCCCCAACACACACTCACCCCCTCTCCCCCCACCACCCAACAGACACTCACCCCCTCCAACACAACCACCCCAACACACACTCACCCCTCTCCCCCACCCCACCCAACACACACTCACCCCTGCTCCCCCACCCCACCCCACACACACTCACCCCCACTCCACCCCCAACACCACCCCCTCCACACACACCCCCAACACACACCCCCTCCACACACACACCCCCAACACACACACAGCACACACACACACAACCCCACACACACAGCCACACAGATGCACAACACCCCCAACACACACACAGACACACACACAAACCCCCAACACACAGCGCACACACACCCACACACACCAGACGCACACACACACACACAAACCGCCAACACACACAAACCCCCAACACACACACAGACGCGCACACACACACAAACCCCCAACGCACACACAGACGCGCACACACACACAGACACACACACACACACCCAACACACACACAGACGCACACACACCCCGAACACACACACACACACAGACACAGACACACACACGCAACCCCAACACACCACACAGACTCTCACACAAACCCCCAACACACACACAGACACACACACACACAAACCCCCAACACACACACAGATGCACACACACACAGACACACACAAACCCCCAACACACACACAGACACACACACAGACACACACACACAAACCCCCAACACACACACAGACGCACACACACACAGACACACACAAACCCCCAACACACACACAGACACACACACAGACACACACACACACAAACCCCCAACACACACACAGACACACACAGACGCACACACACCCCCAACACACACAGACGCACGTGCACACACACACAAACCCCCAACACACACACAGACACACACACACAAACCCCCAACACACACACAGACGCACACACACACAGACACACACAAACCCCCAACACACACACAGACACACACACAGACACACACACACACAAACCCCCAACACACACACAGACACACACAGACGCACACACACCCCCAACACACACAGACGCACGTGCACACACACACAAACCCCCAACACACACACAGACACACACACACAAACCCCCAACACACACGCACACACACAAACCCCAACACACACAGACACACACACAGACGCACACACACACACACAAACCCCCAACACACACACAGACACACACACAAACCCCCAACACACACACAGACGCACACACACACAGACACACACAAACCCCCAACACACAGACACACACACACAGACACACATAGACGCACACACACCCCCAACACACACACAGACGCACGCGCACACACACACAAACCCCCAACACACGCACAGACACACACACACAAACCCCCAACACACGCACACACAAACTCCCAGTACAGACACAGACGCACACACACACACACAAACCCCAACAAACACACAGACACACACACACACAAACCCCCAACACACACAGACACACACACAAACCCCCAACACACACACAGACGCACACACGCTCACAAACCCCCAACACACACACAGACACACACACACACAAACCCCCAACACACACACAGACGCACACACACACACACAAACCCCCAACACACACACACGCACACACACTCACACACCCCCAACACACACAGACACACACACACACTCACACAAACCCCCAACACACACTCACCCCCTCCACACACACCCCCAACACACACACAGACACACACAAACCCCCAACACACACACACACACTCACACACACAAACTCCCAACACACACAGACACACACACAGACACACACAAACCCCCAACACACACACACACTCACACACACAAACCCCCAACACACACAGACACACACAAACCCCCAACACACACACAGATGCACACACTCACACAGACAGACACACACTCACCCCCTCCACACACACTACCAACACACACACAGACACACACACACACAAACCCCCAACACACAAACCCCCAACACACACAGACACACACACACAGACACACACAAACCCCCAACACACACTCACCCCTCCACACACACCGCCAACACAAACACAGATGCACACACACTCACACAGACACACACAAACCCCCAACACACACTCACCCCTCCACACACACCAACACACACACACAAACCCCCAACACACACACACACACTCACACACAAACCCCCAACACATATACAGACACGCACAGACACACACACAAACCCCCAACACACACAGACACACACACACTCAGACACACACACACACACAAACCCCCAACACACACACAAACCCCCAGCACACACATAGACACACACTCAAACTCCCAACACAGGGACTGGGAAAGAGACAGAGACTGGGAGAGAGACAAAGGCACAAGGTGAGACAGAGACACAGAGAGAGACAGAGACTGGGAGAGGGACAGAGACAGAGTGAGAGACAGAAATGAGAGAGAGAGAGAGACTGAGAGACAGACTGAGAGAGAGAGAGAGACTGGGAGACAGGCAGAGACACAGAGAGAGGCAGAGACAGGGAGAGAGTCAAAGGCACAGGATGAGACACACACACACAGAGACAGAGAATGAGAGAGAGAGAGAGGCTGAGAGACAGACTGAGAGAGAGAGAGAGACTGGGAGAGACACAGAGACAGACAGAGACTGGGAAAGAGACAGAGACGCATAGTGAGACAGAGACTGGGAGACAGACAGAGAACGAGTGACAGACAGACTGCAAGAGAGAGAGAGAGACTGGGAGAGAGATAAAGACACAAAGAGAGACAGAGACTGGGAGAGAGCCAGGGACTGGGAGAGAGAAAGAGCAGAGAGAGAGAGAGAGAGACTGGGAGAGAGAGAGAGATTGGCATACGTTTCCTTTTGCTAAAACCATTCTCCCTCCCTCCCTCCCTTCAGCTGATGAAAACTTCTGAAAGGAAGCAGAGGAGAAAGAAAAAAGACCAGCTTTTTCAACACCTTCATAAATGTTCTGTTGTTTAAAAATATATGTTTTAATTTTGTCGCCAGTATCGTGGGAGAGAGAGAGAGAGAGATGGGGACTGATTTATCTCCCTCTGCCTTTAACACAATTTTAAATGTGCCCATTACATCAATGGGATATATAGTCCTCAAATAACTCACTCCTTGTGAGATGACCATACATTCTGGCTGATAATATTATTACTAAAAAGCTGTGCCCAGTTACAAAGGAAAGAAATCTCCAGACTGTATCGTAGACAGTGCACAACTCCCAGATTTGGCTAGAAGAGGAGGAATCTTTTTAACAAGAAAATGTATCTGTCACTTTAGCTCAGTTTAGGAAGATAAAACATATTTTAGATTTTATTTTTTTTTAAAAAATAACTATTGTCTCTTTGGTTCAGTTTAGCAAGTTAAATATCTGACACCATTTCCACAAGAGATCTCTAAAAAACAAATCGTCTTCCTTTAGCTGAGTTCATTCAAGTAAATATTTGTGATTTTTAATATAATTCATACAGGGACATGTTTTTCAAAACATCGGCCGTTATCCACAGAGCTATGAAAGTACAAACATTTCATTTTTAATGGAATTACTACACAGATATCTTTTTCAACACGTGCATCCAGGAATGCAAAACGTGTATTTTCATTTTATTTATTTTTGAACAAAATAAACACAAATTGTGGGTTTAGGGAGGTGATTTTGAATGTAATTTCCACAAGGAAAAAAAATCCCTTTCTGTTGTACCATGGTTTCAAAAGTTACAGAGATTTCATTGTCATTATTATTTGCGTTGTGTTCTTTCAACCAAAGCTCTACCTCCCTTCAATCGCAGCTGAGGAGGGAAAATCTATATAATTTCTCACATAAATGTTTAATTTTAAAAATTCCACTTTACCGTCAGTGCAGTTTAGAGAGTTAATTTTTATTGTATAAATCGCTAATTTAAAAAATTAAAGTTGTCTTTCAGTGCAATGGAGGAGGGTAAACCTATATATTTTTCACATAAATCTCTAATTTTAAAAATTAATTTTCCCTTCAATGCAGTTGAGAGGTAAAACTCTTTTCAATTTAAAAATCTCTACTTTTAAATTTAAACTTTTTTCATCAGTACAGTTTAGGAGGGTAAATCCACATTATTTTTATATAAATCACTAATTTTTTAAAAAAAAAACAAATTTTCTACAATGCAGTGAAGTAGGGCAAATCTATACAATTTTTATTTAATCCTTAAATTTCAAAACATAAACATTTTTTCAACACACAGCTGAGGAGGGTAAATCTATAAAACTTTTCATATATATCTTTAATTCTAAAAAATAAACTTTTTATTGTCAGCGCAGTTTGGAGGGTAATTTTTATATATCAATAATTAATTTTAAGAATTAAACACTTTCTTCGGTATGATTGAAGAGGGTAAATCTATATAAAATCTATACGTAAAGCTTTTCAAAATAAACTTTACCATCAGTGCAGTTTAGAGAGTAATTTTTTAAAATAGAAATCACCAATTTTGAGAATTAAGCATTTTCTTCAGGACAGTTGAGGAGGGTAGATATATCTATATATTTATATAAATCTCTAATTCTAAAAATTAAACTTATTTCGTGCAATGTGATTTTTTTCATAAAGATCTCTAATTTTACAAAATAAACTTTACCTCCAGTGCAGTTTAGAGGATATTTTTTTTCATATAAATCACCAAGTTTCATATAAATCACCACTTTCTTCAGTACAATTGAGTAGGGTAGATCTATCTATCTATATATTTATATAACTCTCTAATTTTACAACTTAAACTTTTTTTTCATAAATACCTCTAATTTTATAAAGTAAACTTTACCATCAGTGCAGTTTAGAGGGAAATCTGTTTTGTTCATGATATAAAGCACTAATTTTAAAATTAAACTTTTCTTCAGTACAATTGATGAGTGTAAACCTTTTTTTACATAAATCTCTAATTTTAGAAAAATAAACTTTTCCTTCAGTACAGTTTAGCAGGGTAAATCTGCATTAATTTTTACATAAATCACTAATTTTAAAAGAATAAACTTTTTTATTTCAGCACAGCCTGAGAAGGGGAAATCTGTATGTATCTTTAGTTCTAACAAATAAACTCTATCTTCAGTGCAGTTTTGAGAGTAAAATCTTTCTTTCATATAAAAATGTCTAATTTTAAATTTAAACTTTTCTTTTGGTGCAATAGACTGGGGTAAATCTATATATTTTATATAAATATCCAATGTTAATTAAATTTGTCCTTCAGTTCATTTGGGGGTGGATAAATCTAGATAATTTTATTAGTATAAATCTCATATATATATATATATGTATTCAGTGCAATTGAGAGTATACATATATATTTCTTTTTATATAAATATCTCATTTTAAATTTAAACTTTTCCCCTCAGTGCGGCTGAGGGGGGCAAATCTATATTTTTATATAAAATTGTGCAGTTTAAAGAAGTGCAGTTGAGGGTAAATCTAAGTTTTTAAGAAATATGATCATCTAAATTTAAAAGTTAAATATTTTCTCAGCTCAGATTAGGAGGGTAAACCTATATAAATTTTTATATAATTTTTTTTGAAAAAAACGAAACATTTTCTTCAGTGCTGTCTAGGAGGTCAATCGACAAGATTATTTTTCACATAAACCTCTAGATTTAAAACCAACATATTGTTCATTTATTTGACATAATGTGTCTGTGGGCGAGAGATGGCGGGTGAGTGGCTGAGAAAATAGGTCTAGGATCTTTAACCCTTACATTTATAAAGAAAACACCCTTTCTGAATTAAAGGGGGGGGAAATCCAGAATAACTTTGCACCCTTCCTGGTCTGCCTCTCACATCGCCCCAAACCCTGCCTTCCGCTCACTTCTGCTTAATAGGATTTTAAAAGGCTTAATACATAGGGTTCCCTACCACCTCCCCCTCTCTCTCTCTCTCTCTCACACACACACACGCA
>NC_092791.1:33625020-33683095 GCF_047496795.1 Chiloscyllium punctatum | reverse complement strand
ACACACACACAACCCCCACCCACAGACACACACACAACCCCCACCCACAGACACACACACAACCCCCACCCCCAGACACACACACACACACACTTTCTCAACCTCACAACCACCGCCCCAGACAGACACACACACACATTCACACACACACAACCCCCACCCCAGTCACACACACACACACACACACACGTACCTTCTCACACTCACAACCCCCACCCCCAGACACACACACATCCCCCACCCCAGACACACACACACACACTTTCTCACACTCAACCTCCAACCCCAGACTGACACACACACACACACCTTCTCACACTCAGAACCCCCACCCCCAGACACACACACAAACCCCATCCCCAGACACACAACCCCCATCCCCAGACACACAACCCCCACCCCCAGACACACAACCCCCATCCCCAGACACACAACCGCCACCCCCAGACACACACACAACCCCCACCCCCAGACACACACACAACCCCCCACCCACAGACACACACACAACCCCACCCTGAGACACACACACAAACAACCCCCACCCACAGAAACACACACAACCCCCACCCCCAGAAACACAACCCCCACCCACAGACACACACACAACCCCCAGATACACACACAACCCCCAGACACACACAACCCCCACCCCCAGACACACACACAACCCCCACCCCCAGACATGCAACCCCTACCCCCAGACACACACACAACCCCCACCCACAGACACACACACAACCCCCACCCCCAGACACACACACAACCCCCACCCACAGACACACACACAACCCCCACCCCCAGACACACACACAACCCCCACCCCAAGCACACACACACACAACCCCCACCCCCAGACACTCACACACACACACACTACCCCCACCCCCAGACACACACACATCCCCCACCCCCAGACACACACCCCCCCACCCCCAGACAGAAACACAACCCCCACCCCCAGACACACAACCCCCACCCCCAGACACACACACACAACCACCACCCCCAGACACTCACACACAACCCCCACCCCCAGACACACACCCCCCACCCCCAGACACACACACAACCCCCACCACCAGACACACACACAACCCCCACCCCAAGCACACACACACACAACCCCCACCCCCAGACACACACGCACACACACATCCCCCACCCCCAGACACACACACCCCACCCCCAGATAGAAACACAACCCCCACCCCCAGACACACAACCCCCACCCCCAGACACACACCCCCCCACCCCCAGACACACACACACAACCCCCACCCCCAGACACACACCCCCCACCCCCAGACACACACACAAACCCCACCCCCAGACACACACACAACCCCCACCCCGAGACACACACACAACCCCCACCCCATGCACACACACACACACACACCCCCACCCCATGCACACACACACACACAACCCCCACCCCCAGACACACACACAACCCCCACCCCCAGACACACACACAACCCCCACCCCCAGACACACACACAAACACAACCCCCACCCCCAGACACACACACACACACACAACCCCCACCCCCAGACACACACACACACACACAACCCCCACCCCCAGACACACACACAACCCCCACCCCCAGACACACACACAACCCCCACCCCCAGACACACACACAAACACAACCCCCACCCCCACCCCCAGACACACACACACACACAACCCCCACCCCCAGACACACACACAACCCCCACCCACAGACACACACACAACCCCCACCCACAGACACACACACAACCCCCACCCCCAGACACACACACACACGCACACAACCCCCATCCCCAGACACACACACATCCCCCACCCCCAGACACACCCCCCCCACCCCCAGACAGAAACACAACCCCCACCCCCAGACACACAACCCCCACCCCCAGACACACACACACAACCCCCACCCCCAGACACACACACAACCCCCACCCCCAGACACACACACAACCCCCACCCCCAGACACACACACAAACACAACCCCCACCCCCAGACACACACACAACCCCCACCCCCAGACACACACACAAACACAACCCCCACCCCCAGACACACACACACACACACAACCCCCACCCCCAGACACACACACACACACACACAACCCCCACCCCCAGACACACACCCCCCACCCCCAGACACACACACATCCCCCACCCCCAGACACACACACAAACACAACCCCCACCCCCACCCCCAGACACACACACAACCCCCACCCCCAGACACCCCCCCCCACCCCCAGACACACACACAACCCCCACCCACAGACACACACACAACCCCCACCCCCAGACACACACACAACCCCCACCCACAGACACACACACAACCCCCACCCCAAACACACACACACACAACCCCCACCCCCAGACACACACACACACACAACCCCCACCCCCAGACACACACACACACAACCCCCACCCCCAGACACTCACACACACAACCCCCACCCCCAGACACACACACCCCACCCCCAGACACACACACATCCCCCACCCCCAGACACACACACACAACCCCCACCCCCAGACACACACACAACCCCCACCCCCGGACACACACACAACCCCCACCCACAGACACACACACAACCCCCACCCCAAGCACACACACACACAACCCCCACCCCCAGACACACACACACACACACAACCCCCAACCCCAGACACACACACATCCCCCATCCCCAGACACACCCCCCACCCCCAGACAGAAACACAACCCCCACCCCCAGACACACAACCCCCACCCCCAGACACACACACACAACCCCCACCCCCAGACACTCACACACAACCCCCACCCCCAGACACACACACCCCACCCCCAGACACACACACAACCCCCACCCCCAGACACACACACAACCCCCACCCCCAGACACACACACAACCCCCACCCCCAGACACACACACAACCCCCACCCCATGCACACACACACAACCCCCACCCCCGGCGCACACACACACAACCCCCACCCCCAGACACACACACAACCCCCACCCCCAGACACACACACAAACACAACCCCTTCCCCCAGACACACACACATCCCCCACCCCAAGACACACACCTCCCACCCCCAGACAGAAACACAACCCCCAACCCCAGACAGACACACAACCCCCACCCCCAGACACACACACACAACCCTCATCCCCAGACACGCATCCCCCACCCCCCCCAGACACACACACAACCCCCACCCCCAGACACACACACACAACCCTCATCCCCAGACACGCAACCCCCACCCTGAGACACACACACACAACACTCACCCCCATACACACAACCCCCACCCCCAGAGACACACACACAACCCCCACCCCCAGAGACACAACCACCACCCCCAGACATGCAACCCCCACCCCGAGACACACACACACACAACCCCCACCCCCAGAGACACACACACAACCCTCACCCCCAGAGACACAACCCCCACCCCCAGACAAACAACCCCCACCCACAGACACACAACCCCCACCCCCAGACACACACACATCCCCCACCCCCAGACACACACACAACCCCCACCCCCAGACACACACACATCCCCCACCCCCAGACACACACACATCCCCCACCCCCAGACACACACACATCCCCCACCCCCAGACACACACACAACCCCCACCCCCAGACACACACACAACCCCCACCCCCAGACACACACACACAACCCCCACCCCTAGACACACACACAACCCCCACCCCCAGACACACACACAACCCCTACCCCCAGAGACACAACCCCCACCCACAGACACACACACAACCCCCACCCCGAGACACACATACAACCCCCACCCCCAGACACACATCCCTCACCCACTGACACACACACAACCCCTACCCCCAGACACACAACCCCCACCCCCAGACACACACACAACCCCCACCCACAGACACACACACAACCCCCACCCCCAGACACACACACAACCCCCACCCCCAGACACACACACAAACACAACCCCCACCCCCAGACACACACACACACACAGCCCCCACCCCCAGACACACACACACACACACACAACCCCCACACCCAGACACACACACATCCCCCACCCCCAGACACACACCCCCCACCCCCAGACAGAAACACAACCCCCACCCCCAGACACACAACCCCCACCCCCAGACACACACACACAACCCCCACCCCCAGACACTCACACACAACCCCCACCCCCAGACACACACCCCCCACCCCCAGACACACACACAACCCCCACCCCCAGACACACACACAACCCCCACCCCAAGCACACACACACACAACCCCCACCCCCAGACACACACACACACACACACAACCCCCACCCCCAGACACACACACACAACCCCCACCCCCAGACACTCACACACAACCCCCACCCCCAGACACACACCCCCCACCCCCAGACACACACACAACCCCCACCCCCAGACACACACACAACCCCCACCCCGAGACACACACACAACCCCCACCCCATTCACACACACACAACCCCCACCCCAGGCGCACACACACACAACCCCCACCCCCAGACACACACACAACCCCCACCCCCAGACACACACACAAACACAACCCCCACCCCCAGACACACACACACACACAACCCCCACCCCAAGCACACACACACACAACCCCCACCCCCAGACACACACACCCCACCCCCAGACACACACACAACCCCCACCCCCAGACACACACACAACCCCCACCCCGAGACACACACACAACCCCCACCCCATGCACACACACACAACCCCCACCCCAGGCGCACCCACACACAACCCCCACCCCCAGACACACACACAACCCACACCCCCAGACACACACACAAACACAACCCCCACCCCCAGACACACACACACACACACAACCCCCACCCCCAGACACTCACACACACACCCCACCCCCAGACACACACCCCCCACCCCCAGACACACACACAACCCCCACCCCCAGACACACACACAACCCCCACCCCCAGACACACACACAACCCCCACCCCAAGCACACACACACACAACCCCCACCCCCAGACACACACACACACACACACACACAACCCCCACCCCCAGACACACACACATCCCCCACCCCCAGACACACACACCCCACCCCCAGATAGAAACACAACCCCCACCCCCAGACACACAACCCCCACCCCCAGACACACACACACAACCCCGACCCCCAGACACTCACACACAACCCCCACCCCCAGACACACAACCCCCACCCCCAGACACACACACAACCCCCACCCCCAGACACACACACAAACACAACCCCCACCCCCAGACATACACACACACAACCCCCACCCCCAGACACACCCCCCCCACCCCCAGACACACACACAACCCCCACCCCAGGCGCACACACACACAACCCCCACCCCCAGACACACACACAACCTCCACCCCCACCCCCAGACACACACACAACCCCCACTCCCAGACACACCCCCCCCACCCCCAGACACACACACAACCCCCACCCCCAGACACACACACAACCCCCACCCCCAGACACACACACAACCCCCACCCACAGACACACACACAACCCCCACCCACAGACACACACACAACCCCCACCCACAGACACACACACAACCCCCACCCCAAGCACACACACACACAACCCCCAACCCCAGACACACACACACACACACACAACCCCCAACCCCAGACACACACACATCCCCCACCCCCAGACACACACTCCCCACCCCCAGACCGAAACACAACCCCCACCCCCAGACACACACCCCCCACCCCCAGACAGAAACACAACCCCCACCCCCAGACACACAACCCCCACCCCCAGACACACAACCCCCACCCCCAGACACACACACACACAACCCCCACCCCCTGACACTCACACACAACCCCCACCCCCAGACACTCACACACAACCCCCACCCCCAGACACACACCCCCCACCCCCAGACACACACACAACCCCCACGCCGAGACACACACACAACCCCCACCCCGAGACACACACACAACCCCCACCCCCAGACACACACACAACCCCCACCCCCAGACACACACACAACCCCCACCCCATGCACACACACACAACCCCCACCCCAGGCGCACACACACACAACCCCCACCGCCAGACACACACACAACCCCCACCCCCAGACACACACACAAACACAACCCCTTCCCCCAGACACACACACAAACACAACCCCTTCCCCCAGACACACACACATCCCCCACCCCAAGACACACACCTCCCACCCCCAGACAGACACACAACCCCCACCCCCAGACACACACACAACCCTCATCCCCAGACACGCAACCCCCACCCTGAGACACACACACACAACACTCACCCCCATACACACAACCCCCACGCCCAGAGACACACACACAACCCCCACCCCCAGAGAGACAACCACCACCCCCAGACATGCAACCCCCACCCCGAGACACACACACACACAACCCCCACCCCCAGAGACACACACACAACCCTCACCCCCAGAGACACAACCCCCACCCCCAGACAAACAACCCCCAACCCCAGACACACAACCCCCACCCCCAGACACACACACAACCCCCACCCCCAGACACACACACAACCCCCACCCCCAGACACACACACATCCCCCACCCCCAGACACACACACATCCCCCACCCCCAGACACACACACAACCCCCACCCCCAGACACACACACAACCCCCACCCCCAGACACACACACATCCCCCACCCCAGACACACACACACACACACTTTCTCACACTCAACCTCCAACCCCAGACTGACACACACACACACACACACCTTCTCACACTCAGAACCCCCACCCCCAGACACACACACAAACCCCATCCCCAGACACACAACCGCCACCCCCAGACACACACACAACCCCCACCCCCAGACACACACACAACCCCCACCCACAGACACACACACAACCCCCACCCTGAAACACACACACAAACAACCCCCACCCACAGACACACACACAACCCCCACCCCCAGACACACAACCCCCACCCACAGACACACACATAACCCCCAGATACACACACAACCCCCAGACACACACAACCCCCACCCCCAGACACACACACAACCCCCACCCCCAGACATGCAACCCCTACCCCCAGACACACACACATCCCCCACCCCAAGACACACACCTCCCACCCCCAGACAGACACACAACCCCCACCCCCAGACACACACACAACCCTCATCCCCAGACACGCAACCCCCACCCTGAGACACACACACACAACACTCACCCCCATACACACAACCCCCACGCCCAGAGACACACACACAACCCCCACCCCCAGAGAGACAACCACCACCCCCAGACATGCAACCCCCACCCCGAGACACACACACACACAACCCCCACCCCCAGAGACACACACACAACCCTCACCCCCAGAGACACAACCCCCACCCCCAGACAAACAACCCCCAACCCCAGACACACAACCCCCACCCCCAGACACACACACAACCCCCACCCCCAGACACACACACAACCCCCACCCCCAGACACACACACATCCCCCACCCCCAGACACACACACATCCCCCACCCCCAGACACACACACAACCCCCACCCCCAGACACACACACAACCCCCACCCCCAGACACACACACATCCCCCACCCCAGACACACACACACACACACTTTCTCACACTCAACCTCCAACCCCAGACTGACACACACACACACACACACCTTCTCACACTCAGAACCCCCACCCCCAGACACACACACAAACCCCATCCCCAGACACACAACCGCCACCCCCAGACACACACACAACCCCCACCCCCAGACACACACACAACCCCCACCCACAGACACACACACAACCCCCACCCTGAAACACACACACAAACAACCCCCACCCACAGACACACACACAACCCCCACCCCCAGACACACAACCCCCACCCACAGACACACACATAACCCCCAGATACACACACAACCCCCAGACACACACAACCCCCACCCCCAGACACACACACAACCCCCACCCCCAGACATGCAACCCCTACCCCCAGACACACACACAACCCCCACCCCCAGACACACACACAACCCCCACCCACAGACACACACACATCCCCCACCCACAGACACACACACATCCCCCACCCCCAGACACACACACAACCCCCACCCCCAGACACACACACACATCCCCCACCCCCAGACACACACACACATCCCCCACCCCCAGACACACACACACATCCCCCACCCCCAGACACACATCCCCCACCCCCAGACACACACACAACCCCTACCCCCAGAGACACAACCCCCACCCACAGACACACACACAACCCCCACCCCGAGACACACACACAACCCCCACCCCCAGACACTCATCCCTCACCCACTGACACACACACAACCCCTACCCCCAGACACACAACCCCCACCCCCAGACACACACACAACCCCCACCCACAGACACACACACAACCCCCACCCCCAGACACACACACAACCCCCACCCCAAGCACACACACACACAACCCCCACCCCCAGACACACACACACACACACACAACCGCCACACCCAGACACACACACATCCCCCACCCCCAGACACACACCCCCCACCCCCAGACAGAAACACAACCCCCACCCCCAGACACACACACACAACCCCCACCCCAAGCACACACACACACAACCCCCACCCCCAGACACACACACACACACACACAACCGCCACACCCAGACACACACACAACCCCCACCCCCAGACACACACACAACCCCCACCCCCAGACATGCAACCCCTACCCCCAGACACACACACAACCCCCACCCCCAGACACACACACAACCCCCACCCCCAGACACACACACAACCCCCACCCACAGACACACACACATCCCCCACCCACAGACACACACACATCCCCCACCCCCAGACACACACACATCCCCCACCCCCAGACACACACACAACCCCCACCCCCAGACACACACACACATCCCCCACCCCCAGACACACACACACATCCCCCACCCCCAGACACACACACACATCCCCCACCCCCAGACACACATCCCCCACCCCCAGACACACACACAACCCCTACCCCCAGAGACACAACCCCCACCCACAGACACACACACAACCCCCACCCCGAGACACACACACAACCCCCACCCCCAGACACTCATCCCTCACCCACTGACACACACACAACCCCTACCCCCAGACACACAACCCCCACCCCCAGACACACACACAACCCCCACCCACAGACACACACACAACCCCCACCCCCAGACACACACACAACCCCCACCCCCAGACACACACACACACACCCCCACCCCCAGACACACACACACACACACACAACCGCCACACCCAGACACACACACATCCCCCACCCCCAGACACACACCCCCCACCCCCAGACAGAAACACAACCCCCACCCCCAGACACACACACACAACCCCCACCCCCAGACACTCACACACAACCCCCACCCCCAGACACACAACCCCCACCCCCAGACACACACACAACCCCCACCCCCAGACACACACACAACCCCCACCCCAAGCACACACACACACAACCCCCACCCCCAGACACACACACACACACACAACCACCACCCCCAGACACACACACATCCCCCACCCCCAGACACACACCCACCCACCCCCAGAAAGAAACACAACCCCCACCCCCAGACACACAACCCCCACCCCCAGACACACACACACAACCCCCACCCCCAGACACTCACACACAACCCCCACCCCCAGACACTCACACACAACCCCCACCCCCAGACACACACACAACCCCCACCCACAGACACACACACATCCCCCACCCCCAGACACACACACAACCCCCACCCCCAGACACACACACACATCCCCCACCCCCAGACACACACACACATCCCCCACCCCCAGACACACACACACATCCCCCACCCCCAGACACACATCCCCCACCCCCAGACACACACACAACCCCTACCCCCAGAGACACAACCCCCACCCACAGACACACACACAACCCCCACCCCGAGACACACACACAACCCCAACCCCCAGACACACATCCCTCACCCACTGACACACACACAACCCCTACCCCCAGACACACAACCCCCACCCCCAGACACACATACAACCCCCACCCACAGACACACACACAACCCCCACCCCCAGACACACACACAACCCCCACCCCAAGCACACACACACACAACCCCCACCCCCAGACACACACACACACACACACAACCCCCACACCCAGACACACACACAACCCCCACCCACAGACACACACACAACCCCCACCCACAGACACACACACAACCCCCACCCCAAGCACACACACACAACCCCCAACCCCAGACACACACACATCCCCCATCCCCAGACACACCCCCCACCCCCAGACAGAAACACAACCCCCACCCCCAGACACACAACCCCCACCCCCAGACACACACACACAACCCCCACCCGCAGACACTCACACACAACCCCCACCACCAGACACACACACCCCACCCCCAGACACACACACAACCCCCACCCCCAGACACACACACAACCCCCACCCCCAGACACACACACAACCCCCACCCCCAGACACACACACAACCCCCACCCCAAGACACACACACAACCCCCACCCCAAGACACACACACAACCCCCACCCCGAGACACACACACAACCCCCACCCCCAGACACACACACAACCCCCACCCCATGCACACACACACAACCCCCACCCCAGGCGCACACACACACAACCCCCACCCCCAGACACACACACAACCCCCACCCCCAGACACACACACAACCCCCACCCCCAGACACACACACAACCCCCACCCCCAGACACACACACAAACACAACCCCTTCCCCCAGACACACACACATCCCCCACCCCAAGACACACACCTCCCACCCCCAGACAGAAACACAACCCCCAACCCCAGACAGACACACAACCCCCACCCCCAGACACACACACAACCCTCATCCCCAGACACGCAACCCCCACCCTGAGACACACACACACAACACTCACCCCCATACACGCAACCCCCACCCCCAGAGACACACAACCCCCACCCCCAGAGACACAACCACCACCCCCAGACATGCAACCCCCACCCCGAGACACACACACACACAACCCCCACCCCCAGAGACACACACACAACCCTCACCCCCAGAGACACAACCCCCACCCCCAGTCAAACAACCCCCAACCCCAGACACACAACCCCCACCCCCAGACACACACACATCCCCCACCCCCAGACACACACACAAGCCCCACCCCCAGACACACACACATCCCCCACCCCCAGACACACACACATCCCCCACCCCCAGACACACACACAACCCCCACCCCCAGACACACACACAACCCCCACCCCCAGACACACACACAACCCCCACCCCCAGACACACACACAACCCCCACCCCCAGACACACACACACATCCCCCACCCCTAGACACACACACAACCCCCACCCCCAGACACACACACAACCCCTACCCCCAGAGACACAACCCCCACCCACAGACACACACACAACCCCCACCCCGAGACACACATACAACCCCCACCCCCAGACACACATCCCTCACCCACTGACACACACACAACCCCTACCCCCAGACACACAACCCCCACCCCCAGACACACACACAACCCCCACCCACAGACACACACACAACCCCCACCCCGAGACACACACACAGCCCCCACCCCAAGCACACACACACACAACCCCCACCCCCAGACACACACACAACCCCCACCCCCAGACACACACACATCCCCCACCCCCAGACACACACACAGCCCCCACCCCCAGACACACACACACATCCCCCACCCCTAGACACACACACAACCCCTACCCCCAGAGACACAACCCCCACCCACAGACACACACACAACCCCCACCCCGAGACACACATACAACCCCCACCCCCAGACACAAACACAACCCCCACCCACAGACACACACACAACCCCCACCCCCAGACACACACACAACCCCCACCCCAAGCACACACACACACAACCCCCACCCCCAGACACACACACACACACACACTACCCCCACACCCAGACACACACACATCCCCCACCCCCAGACACACACCCCCCACCCCCAGACAGAAACACAACCCCCACCCCCAGACACACAACCCCCACCCCCAGACACACAACCCCCACCCCCAGACACACACACACAACCCCCACCCCCAGAAACTCACACACAACCCCCACCCCCAGACACACACCCCCCACCCCCAGACACACACCCCCCACCCCCAGACACACACACAACCCCCACCCCCAGACACACACACAACCCCCACCCCAAGCACACACACACACACAACCCCCACCCCCAGACACACACACACACACACACTACCCCCACCCCCAGACACACACACAACCCCCACCCCCAGACACACACACAACCCCCACCCCAAGCACACACACACACATCCCCCACCCCCAGACACCCCCCCCCCACCCCCAGACAGAAACACAACCCCCACCCCCAGACACACAACCCCCACCCCCAGACACACACACAACCCCCACCCCCAGACACTCACACACAACCCCCACCCCCAGACACACACACAACCCCCACCCCCAGACACACACACAACCCCCACCCCGAGACACACACACAACCCCCACCCCATTCACACACACACAACCCCCACCCCCAGACACACACACAACCCCCACCCCCAGACACACACACAAACACAACCCCCACCCCCAGACACACACACACACACAACCCCCACCCCCAGACACTCACACACAACCCCCACCCCCAGACACACACCCCCCACACCCAGACACACACACAACCCCCACCCCCAGACACACACACAACCCCCACCCACAGACACACACACAACCCCCACCCCCAGACACACACACAACCCCCACCCACAGACACACACACAACCCCCACCCCCAGACACACACAACCCCCACCCCAAGCACACACACACACAACCCCCACCCCCAGACACACACACCCCACCCCCAGACACACACACAACCCCCACCCCCAGACACACACACAACCCCCACCCCGAGACACACACACAACCCCCACCCCGAGACACACACACACAACCCCCACCCCAGGCGCACCCACACACAACCCCCACCCCCAGACACACACACAACCCACACCCCCAGACACACACACAAACACAACCCCCACCCCCAGACACACACACACACACAACCCCCACCCCCAGACACTCACACACAACCCCCACCCCCAGACACACACCCCCCACCCCCAGACACACACACAACCCCCACCCCCAGACACACACACAACCCCCACCCCAAGCACACACACACACAACCCCCACCCCCAGACACACACACACACACACACACACACACACACAACCCCCACCCCCAGACACACACACATCCCCCACCCCCAGACACACACCCCCCACCCCCAGATAGAAACACAACCCCCACCCCCAGACACACAACCCCCACCCCCAGACACACACACACAACCCCCACCCCCAGACACTCACACACAACCCCCACCCCCAGACACACAACCCCCACCCCCAGACACACACACAACCCCCACCCCCAGACACACACACAACCCCCACCCCCAGACACACACACAAACACAACCCCCACCCCCAGACATACACACACACAACCCCCACCCCCAGACACACACACAACCCCCACCCCAGGCGCACACACACACAACCCCCACCCCCAGACACACACACAACCCCCACCCCCAGACACACACACAAACACAACCCCCACCCCCAGACATACACACACACAACCCCCACCCCCAGACACACCCCCCCCACCCCCAGACACACACACAACCCCCACCCCCAGACACACACACAACCCCCACCCCCAGACACACACACAACCCCCACCCACAGACACACACACAACCCCCACCCACAGACACACACACAACCCCCACCCCAAGCACACACACACACAACCCCCAACCCCAGACACACACACACACACACACAACCCCCAACCCCAGACACACACACATCCCCCACCCCCAGACACACACTCCCCACCCCCAGACAGAAACACAACCCCCACCCCCAGACACACAACCCCCACCCCCAGACACACACACACACACACACAACCCCCAACCCCAGACACACACACATCCCCCACCCCCAGACACACCCCCCCCACCCTCAGACAGAAACACAACCCCCACCCCCAGACACACAACCCCCACCCCCAGACACACACACACACAACCCCCACCCCCTGACACTCACACACAACCCCCACCCCCAGACACTCACACACAACCCCCACCCCCAGACACACACCCCCCACCCCCAGACACACACACAACCCCCACCCCCAGACACACACACAACCCCCACGCCGAGACACACACACAACCCCCACCCCGAGACACACACACAACCCCCACGCCGAGACACACACACAACCCCCACCCCCAGACACACACACAACCCCCACCCCATGCACACACACACAACCCCCACCCCAGGCGCACACACACACAACCCCCACCGCCAGACACACACACAACCCCCACCCCCAGACACACACACAAACACAACCCCCACCCCCAGACACACACACAAACACAACCCCCACCCCCAGACACACACACAACCCCCACCCCCAGACACACACACAACCCCCACCCCCAGACACACACACAAACACAACCCCTTCCCCCAGACACACACACATCCCCCACCCCAAGACACACACCTCCCACCCCCAGACAGAAACACAACCCCCAACCCCAGACAGACACACAACCCCCACCCCCAGACACACACACAACCCTCATCCCCAGACACGCAACCCCCACCCTGAGACACACACACACAACACTCACCCCCATACACACAACCCCCACCCCCAGAGACACACACACAACCCTCACCCCCAGAGACACAACCCCCACCCCCAGACAAACAACCCCCAACCCCAGACACACAACCCCCACCCCCAGACACACACACAACCCCCACCCCCAGACACACACACAACCCCCACCCCCAGACACACACACATCCCCCACCCCCAGACACACACACAACCCCCACCCCCAGACACACACACAACCCCCACCCCCAGACACACACACAACCCCCACCCCCAGACACACACACATCCCCCACCCCAGACACACACACACACACACACTTTCTCACACTCAACCTCCAACCCCAGACTGACACACACACACACACCTTCTCACACTCAGAACCCCCACCCCCAGACACACACACAAACCCCATCCCCAGACACACAACCGCCACCCCCAGACACACACACAACCCCCACCCCCAGACACACACACAACCCCCACCCACAGACACACACACAACCCCCACCCTGAAACACACACACAAACAACCCCCACCCACAGACACACACACAACCCCCACCCCCAGACACACAACCCCCACCCACAGACACACACATAACCCCCAGATACACACACAACCCCCAGACACACACAACCCCCACCCCCAGACACACACACAACCCCCACCCCCAGACATGCAACCCCTACCCCCAGACACACACACAACCCCCACCCACAGACACACACACAACCCCCACCCCCAGACACACACACAACCCCCACCCACAGACACACACACATCCCCCACCCACAGACACACACACATCCCCCACCCCCAGACACACACACAACCCCCACCCCCAGACACACACACACATCCCCCACCCCCAGACACACACACACATCCCCCACCCCCAGACACACACACACCCCCCACCCCCAGACACACACACACATCCCCCACCCCCAGACACACATCCCCCACCCCCAGACACACACACAACCCCTACCCCCAGAGACACAACCCCCACCCACAGACACACACACAACCCCCACCCCGAGACACACACACAACCCCCACCCCCAGACACACATCCCTCACCCACTGACACACACACAACCCCTACCCCCAGACACACAACCCCCACCCCCAGACACACACACAACCCCCACCCACAGACACACACACAACCCCCACCCCCAGACACACACACAACCCCCACCCCAAGCACACACACACACAACCCCCACCCCCAGACACACACACACACACACACAACCCCCACACCCAGACACACACACATCCCCCACCCCCAGACACACACCCCCCACCCCCAGACAGAAATACAACCCCCACCCCCAGACACACACACACAACCCCCACCCCCAGACACACACACAACCCCCACCCACAGACACACACACAACCCCCACCCACAGACACACACACAACCCCCACCCCCAGACACACACACAACCCCCACCCCCAGACACACACACAACCCCCACCCCAAGCACACACACACACAACCCCCACCCCCAGACACACACACACACACACACAACCCCCACACCCAGACACACACACATCCCCCACCCCCAGACACACACCCCCCACCCCCAGACAGAAATACAACCCCCACCCCCAGACACACACACACAACCCCCACCCCCAGACACTCACACACAACCCCCACCCCCAGACACACAACCCCCACCCCCAGACACACACACAACCCCCACCCCCAGACACACACACAACCCCCACCCCCAGACACACACACAACCCCCACCCCAAGCACACACACACACAACCCCCACCCCAAGCACACACACACACAACCCCCACCCCCAGACACACACACACACACACAACCACCACCCCCAGACACACACACATCCCCCACCCCCAGACACACATCCACCCACCCCCAGAAAGAAACACAACCCCCACCCCCAGACACACAACCCCCACCCCCAGACACACACACACAACCCCCACCCCCAGACACTCACACACAACCCCCACCCCCAGACACACACCCCCCACCCCCAGACACACACACAACCCCCACCCCCAGACACACACACAACCCCCACCCCGAGACACACACACAACCCCCACCCCATTCACACACACACAACCCCCACCCCAGGCGCACACACACACAACCCCCACCCCCAGACACACACACAACCCCCACCCCCAGACACACACACAAACACAACCCCCACCCCCAGACACACACACACACACAACCCCCACCCCCAGACACTCACACACACACAACCCCCACCCCCAGACACTCACACACAACCCCCACCCCCAGACACACACCCCCCACACCCAGACACACACCCCCCACACCCAGACACACACCCCCCACACCCAGACACACACACAACCCCCACCCACAGACACACACACAACCCCCACCCCCAGACACACACACAACCCCTACCCCCAGACACACACACAACCCCCACCCCCAGACACACACACAACCCCCACCCCAAGCACACACACACACAACCCCCACCCCCAGACACACACCCCCCACCCCCAGACAAAAAACACACAACCCCCACCCCCAGACACACACACAACCCCCACCCCATGCACACACACACAACCCCCACCCCAGGCGCACCCACACACAACCCCCACCCCCAGACACACACACAAACACAACCCCCACCCCCAGACACACACACACACACAACCCCCACCCCCAGACACTCACACACAACCCCCACCCCCAGACACACACCCCCCACCCCCAGACACACACACAACCCCCACCCCCAGACACACACACAACCCCCACCCACAGACACACACACAACCCCCACCCCCAGACACACACACAACCCCCACCCCCAGACACACACACAACCCCCACCCCAAGCACACACACACACAACCCCCACCCCCAGACACACACACTCACCCCCCACCCCCAGATAGAAACACAACCCCCACCCCCAGACACACAACCACCACCCCCAGACACACACACACACACATACACACAACCCCCACCCCCAGACACACACACATCCCCCACCCCCAGACACACACCCCCCACCCCCAGACAGAAACACAACCCCCACCCCCAGACACACAACCCCCACCCCCAGACACACACACACAACCCCCACCCCCAGACACTCACACACAACCCCCACCCCCAGACACACAACCCCCACCCCCAGACACACACACAACCCCCACCCCGAGACACACACACAACCCCCACCCCATGCACACACACACAACCCCCACCCCAGGCGCACACACACACAACCCCCACCCCCAGACACACACACAACCCCCACCCCCAGACACACACACAAACACAACCCCCACCCCCAGACACACACACACACACACACAACCCCCACCCCCAGACACACACACAAACACAACCCCCACCCCCAGACACACACACACACACACACACACAACCCCCACCCCCAGATACACACACAACCCCCACCCCGAGACACACACACAACCCCCACCCCATGCACACACACACAACCCCCACCCCAGGCGCACACACACACAACCCCCACCCCCAGACACACACACAAACACAACCCCCACCCCCAGACACACACACACACACAACCCCCACCCCCAGACACTCACACACAACACCCACCCCCAGACACACACCCCCCACCCCCAGACACACACACAGCCCCCACCCCCAGACACACACACAACCCCCACCCACAGACACACACACAACCCCCACCCCCAGACACACACACAACCCCCACCCCCAGACACACACACAACCCCCACCCCCAGACACACACCCCCCACCCCCAGACAGAAACACAACCCCCACCCCCAGACACACACCCCCCACCCCCAGACAGAAACACAACCCCCACCCCCAGACACACAACCCCCACCCCCAGACACACACACACACACACACAACCCCCAACCCCAGACACACACACATCCCCCACCCCCCACCCCCAGACAGAAACACAACCCCCACCCCCAGACACACAACCCCCACCCCCAGACACACAACCCCCACCCCCAGACACACACACACAACCCCCACCCCCAGACACTCATACACAACCCCCACCCCCAGACACACACACAACCCCCACCCCCAGACACACACACAACCCCCACCCCCAGACACACACACAAACACAACCCCCACCCCCAGACACACACACAACCCCCACCCCCAGACACACACACAAACACAACCCCTTCCCCCAGACACACACACATCCCCCACCCCAAGACACACACCTCCCACCCCCAGACAGAAACACAACCCCCAACCCCAGACAGACACACAACCCCCACCCCCAGACACACACACAACCCTCATCCCCAGACACGCAACCCCCACCCTGAGACACACACACACAACACTCACCCCCATACACACAACCCCCACCCCCAGAGACACACACACAACCCCCACCCCCAGAGACACAACCACCACCCCCAGACATGCAACCCCCACCCCGAGACACACACACACACACACAACCCCCACCCCCAGAGACACACACACAACCCTCACCCCCAGAGACACAACCCCCACCCCCAGACAAACAACCCCCAACCCCAGACACACAACCCCCACCCCCAGACACACACACATCCCCCACCCCCAGACACACACACAACCCCCACCCCCAGACACACACACAACCCCCACCCCCAGACCCACACACATCCCCCACCCCCAGACCCACACACATCCCCCACCCCCAGACCCACACACATCCCCCACCCCCAGACCCACACACATCCCCCACCCCCAGACCCACACACAACCCCCACCCCCAGACACACACACAACCCCCACCCCCAGACACACACACAACCCCCACCCCCAGACACACACACAAACACAACCCCCACCCCCAGACACACACACAACCCCCACCCCCAGACACACACACAAACACAACCCCCACCCCCAGACACACACACACACACACAACCCCCACCCCCAGACACACACACACACACACAACCCCCACCCCCAGACACACACCCCCCACCCCCAGACACACACACATCCCCCACCCCCAGACACACACACAACCTCCACCCACAGACACACACACAACCCCCACCCCCAGACACACACACAACCCCCACCCCAAGCACACACACACACAACCCCCACCCCCAGACACACACACACACACACACACAACCCCCACCCCCAGACACACACACATCCCCCACCCCCAGACACACACACATCCCCCACCCCCAGACACACACCCCCCACCCCCAGACAGAAACACAACCCCCACCCCCAGACACACAACCCCCACCCCCAGACACACACACACAACCCCCACCCCCAGACACACACACAACCCCCACCCCCAGACACACACACAACCCTCACCCACAGACACACACATAACCCCCACCCACAGACACACACATAACCCCCACCCACAGACACACACATAACCCCTACCCCGAGACACACACACAACCCCCACCCCGAGACACACACACAGACATCCCCCACCCCCAGAGACACACAACCCCCACCCCCAGACACACAACCCCCACCCCCAGAGACACACACAACCCCCACCCCCAGAGACACACAAACTACCCCCACCCCGAGACACACACACAACCCCCAGACACACACACAACCCCCACCCACAGACACTCACACAACCCCCACCCCCAGACACACACACAACCCCCACCCCCAGACACACACACAACCCCCACCCCCAGACACACACACAACCCCCACCCCCAGACACATATCCCCCACCCACAGACACACACAACCCCCACCCCCAGAGATACACACACAACCCCTACCCCCAGAGACACAACCCCCACCCACAGACACACACACAACCCCCACCCCGAGACACACACACAACCCCCACCCCCAGACACACTTCCCTCACCCACTGACACACACACAACCCCTACCCCCAGACACACAACCCCCACCCACAGACACACACACAACCCCCACCCCGAGACACACACAACCCCCACCCACAGACACACACACAACCCCCACCCGCAGGCACACACACATCCCCCACCCCCAGACACACAACCCCCACCCCAAACACACAACCCCCACCCCAGACACACACACAGTCCCCACCCCCAGACACACACAACCCCCACCCCAGACACACACACAACCCCCACCCCCAGACACACACACAACCCCTACCCCCAGACACACACACACACAACCCCCACCCCCAGACACACATACAACCCTCACCCCCAGACACACATACAACCCTCACCCCCAGACACACAACCCCCACCCACAGACACACACACAACCCCCACCCAAAGACACACACACACCACCCCTACCCCCAGACACACACACAACCCCCAGACACACACATAACCCCCACCCCCAGACACACAACCCCCACCCACAGACACACACAAAATCCCCACCCCAGACAAACACACACACATTCTCACACTCTCAGTCACACACACACACGCACACACACACACACACACATACCTTCTCACACTTACAACCCCCACCCCCAGACACACACACAACCCCCACCCCATGCACACACACACAACCCCCACCGCAGGCGCACACACATACAACCCCCACCCCCAGACACACACACAACCCCCACCCCCAGACACACACACAAACACAACCCCCACCCCCAGACACACACACAAACACAACCCCCACCCCCAGACACACACACAACCCCCACCCCCAGACACACACACAAACACAAATCCTTCCCCCAGACACACACACATCCCCCACCCCAAGACACACACCCCCCACCCCCAGACAGAAACACAACCCCCAACCCCAGACAGACACACAACCCCCATCCCCAGACACACACACAACCCTCATCCCCAGACACACACACAACCCTCATCCCCAGACACGCAACCCCCACCCTGAGACACACACACAACCCCCACCCCCATACACACAACCCCCACCCCCAGAGACACACACACAACCCCCACCCCCAGAGACACAACCACCACCCCCAGACATGCAACCCCCACCCCGAGACACACACACACACAACCCCCACCCCCAGAGACACACACACAACCCCCACCCCCAGACACACAACCCCCAACCCCAGACACACAACCCCCACCCCCAGAGACACAACCCCCACCCCCAGACACACACACACAACCCCCACCCCCAGAGACACAACCCCCACCCCCAGACACACAACCCCCAACCCCAGACACACAACCCCCACCCACAGACACACACACAACCCCCACCCCCAGACACACACACATCCCCCACCCCCAGACACACACACAACCCCCACCCCCAGACACACACACAACCCCCACCCCCAGACACACACACATCCCCCACCCCCAGACACACACACATCCCCCACCCCCAGACACACACACAACCCCCACCCCCAGACACACACACATCCCCCACCCCCAGAGACACACTCACACACACTTTCTCACACTCACAACCTCCAACCCCAGACACACACACACACACACACACACTTTCTCACACACACAACCCCCACCCCCAGACACACTCACACACACTTTCTCACACTCACAACCCCCACCCCAGACAAACACACACCCACATTCTCACACACACAACGCCCACCCCCAGATACACTCAACCCCCACCCCCAGACACACACACATTTCCCACCCCCAGACACACACACAACCCCCACTCCAGGCACACACACTCAACCCTCACCCCAGGCATACACACTCAACCCACAGCCCCAGACACACACACACACACACACACTTTCTCACACTCACAACCCCCACCCTGGATAAACACACACTTTCTCACACTCACAATCCCACCCCAGACAGACGCACACACACACACTTTCTCACACTCACAATCCCACCCCAGACAGACGCACACACACACACCTTCTCACACTCACAACCCCCACCCCCAGACACTCACACAACCCCCACCCCTAGACACACACACAACCCCCATACCCAGACACACAACTGCCACCCCCAGACACACACACAACCCCCACCCCAGACACACACACAACCCCCACCCCCAGACACGCAACCACCACCCTGAGACACACTCACAAACAACCCCCACCCCCAGACACACACACAACCCCCAAGCCCCAGACACACACACAACCCCCACCCCCAGACACACAACCCCCACCCACAGACACACAACCCCCACCCACAGACACACACACAACCCCCAGACACACGCAACCCCTACCCCCAGACACACACACAACCCCCACCCACAGACACACACACAATCCCCACCCCCAGACATGCAACCCCTACCCCCAGACACACACACAACCCCCACCCACAGACACACACACAACCCCCAACCCCAGACACACACACACACACATACTTTCTCACACTCACAACCTCCAACCCCAGACACACACACACACACGCTTTCTCACACACAAAACCCCCACCCCAGACAAACACACACACACCTTCTCACACTCACAACCCCCACCCCCAGACACACACACAACCCCCACCCCCAGACACACACACACACACACAACCCCCACCCCCAGACACACACACATCCCCCACCCCCAGACAGAAACACAACCCCCACCCCCAGACAGACACACAACCCCCACCCCCAGACACACACACACAACCCCCACCCCCAGACACACACACAACCCCCACCCCCAGACACACACACAACCCCCACCCCCAGACACACACACAACCCCCACCCCCAGACACACACACACAACCCCCACCCCCAGACACACACACAACCCCCAACCCCAGACACACACACACAACCCCCACCCCCAGACACACACCCCCCAACCCCAGACACACACCCCCCACCCCCAGACACACACACAACCCCCACCCACAGACACACTCACAACCCCCACCCACAGACACACTCACAACCCCCACCCACAGACACACACACAACCCTCACCCCCAGACACACAACCCCCACCCACAGACACACACATAACCCCCACCCCGAGACACACACACAGACATCCCCCACCCCCAGAGACACACACACAACCCCCACCCCCAGAGACACACAACCCCCACCCCCAGACACACACAACCCCTACCCCCAGAGACACACACAACCCCTACCCCCAGAGACACACACACTACCCCCACCCCGAGACACACACACAACCCCTACCCCCAGACACACAACCCCCACCCCCAGACACACACACAACCCCCACCCCCAGAGACACACACAACCCCTACCCCCAGAGACACACACAACCCCTACCCCCAGAGACACACACACTACCCCCACCCCGAGACACACACACAACCCCCAGACACACACACTACCCCTACCCCCAGACACACAACCCCCACCCACAGACACACAACCCCCACCCACAGACACTCACACAACCCCCACCTACAGACACACACACAACCCCCACCCCCAGACACACAACCCCCACCCACAGACACACACACAACCCTCACCCCCAGACACACAACCCCCACCCACAGACACACACACAACCCCCACCCCCAGAGACACACACACTACCCCCACCCCGAGACACACACACAACCCCCAGACACACAACCCCCACCCCCAGACACACAACCCCCACCCAGAGACACTCACACAACCCCCACCTACAGACACACACACAACCCCCACCCACAGACACACACACAACCCCCACCCCGAGACACACACACAGACAACCCCCACCCCCAGAGACACACAGACAACCCCCACCCCCAGAGACACACAACCCCCACCCCCAGACACACAACCCCCACCCCCAGAGACACACACAACCCCCACCCCCAGACACACAACCCCCACCCCTAGAGACACACACAACCCCCACCTCCAGACACACAACCCCCACCCCCAGACACACAACCCCCACCCCCAGACACACAACCCCCACCCAGAGACACTCACACAACCCCCACCCACAGACACACACATAACCCCCACCCCGAGACACACACACAGACAACCCCCACCCCCAGAGACACACAGACAACCCCCACCCCCAGAGACACACAACCCCCACCCCCAGACACACAACCCCCACCCCCAGAGACACACACAACCCCCACCCCCAGACACACAACCCCCACCCCTAGAGACACACACAGCCCCCACCCCCAGAGACACACACACTACCCCCACCCCGAGACACACACACTACCCCCAGACACACACACTACCCCTACCCCCAGACACACAACCCCTACCCCCAGACACACAACCCACACCCCCAGACACACATCCCTCACCCACTGACACACACACAACCCCTACCCCCAGACACACAACCCCTACCCCCAGACACACAACCCCCACCCACAGACACACACAACCCCCACCCACAGACACACACACATCCCCCACCCCCAGACACACACACAACCCCCACACCCAGACACACACACAGACAACCCCCACCCACAGACACACACACAACCCCCACCCCGAGACACACACACATCCCCCACCCCCAGACACACAACCCACACCCGCAGGCACACACACATCCCCCACCCCCAGACACACAACCCCCACCCCAGACACACAACCCCCACCCCAGACACACACACAGTCCCCACCCCCAGACACACACAACCCCCACCCCAGACACACACACAACCCCCACCCCCAGACACACACACAACCCCTACCCCCAGACACACACACAACCCCCACCCCCAGACACACACACAACCCCCACCCCCAGACACACACACAACCCCCACCCCCAGACACACATACAACCCCCACCCCCAGACACACAACCCCCACCCACAGACACACACACAACCCCCACCCAAAGACACACACACACACACAACCCCTACCCCCAGACACACACACAACCCCCAGACACACACACAACCCCCACCCCCAGACACACAACCCCCACCCACAGAAACACACACAACCCCCACCCACAGACACACACAAAACCCCCACCCCAGACAAACACACACACATTCTCACACTTTCAGCCCCCACCCCAGTCACACACACACACACACACACACACACACACACACATACCTTCTCACACTCACAACCCCCACCCCCAGACACACACACAACCCCCACCCCATGCACACACACACAACCCCCACCCCAGGCACACACACACAACCCCCACCCCAGGCACACACACACAACCCCCACCCCCAGACACACACACAACCCCCACCCCCAGACACACACACACAAACACAACCCCCACCCCCAGACACACACACACAAACACAACCCCCACCCCCAGACACACACACAAACACAACCCCCACCCCCAGACACACACACAACCCCCACCCCCAGACACACACACAAACACAACCCCTTCCCCCAGACACACACACATCCCCCACCCCAAGACACACACCTCCCACCCCCAGACAGAAACACAACCCCCAACCCCAGACAGACACACAACCCCCACCCCCAGACACACACACAACCCTCATCCCCAGACACGCATCCCCCACCCTGAGACACACACACACAACACTCACCCCCATACACACAACCCCCACCCCCAGAGACACACACACAACCCCCACCCCCAGAGACACAACCACCACCCCCAGACATGCAACCCCCACCCCGAGACACACACACACACACACAACCCCCACCCCCAGAGACACACACACAACCCTCACCCCCAGAGACACAACCCCCACCCCCAGACAAACAACCCCCAACCCCAGACACACAACCCCCACCCCCAGACACACACACATCCCCCACCCCCAGACACACACACAACCCCCACCCCCAGACACACACACAACCCCCACCCCCAGACACACACACATCCCCCACCCCCAGACACACACACATCCCCCACCCCCAGACACACACACAACCCCCACCCCCAGACACACACACAACCCCCACCCCCAGACACACACACAACCCCCACCCCCAGACACACACACATCCCCCACCCCCAGACCCACACACATCCCCCACCCCCAGACCCACACACAACCCCCACCCCCAGACACACACACAACCCCCACCCCCAGACACACACACAACCACCACCCCCAGACACACACACAACCCCCACCCACAGACACACACACAACCCCCACCCTGAAACACACACACAAACAACCCCCACCCACAGACACACACACAACCCCCACCCCCAGACACACAACCCCCACCCACAGACACACACATAACCCCCAGATACACACACAACCCCCACCCCCAGACACACACACAACCCCCACCCCCAGACATGCAACCCCTACCCCCAGACACACACACAACCTCCACCCACAGACACACACACAACCCCCACCCCCAGACACACACACAACCCCCACCCCCAGACACACACACAACCCCCACCCCAAGCACACACACACACAACCCCCACCCCCAGACACACACACACACACACACACAACCCCCACCCCCAGACACACACACATCCCCCACCCCCAGACACACACACATCCCCCACCCCCAGACACACATCCCCCACCCCCAGACACACAACCCCCACCCCCAGACACACACACACAACCCCCACCCCCAGACACACAACCCCCACCCCCAGACACACACACACAACCCCCACCCCCAGACACACACACAACCCCCACCCACAGACACACACACAACCCCCACCCACAGACACACACACAACCCTCACCCACAGACACACACATAACCCCCACCCACAGACACACACATAACCCCCACCCACAGACACACACATAACCCCTACCCCGAGACACACACACAACCCCCACCCCGAGACACACACACAGACATCCCCCACCCCCAGAGACACACAACCCCCACCCCCAGACACACAACCCCCACCCCCAGAGACACACACAACCCCCACCCCCAGAGACACACAAACTACCCCCACCCCGAGACACACACACAACCCCCAGACACACACACAACCCCCACCCACAGACACTCACACAACCCACAACTACAGACACACACACAACCCCCACCCCCAGACACACACACAACCCCCACCCCCAGACACACACACAACCCCCACCCCCAGACACATATCCCCCACCCACAGACACACACAACCCCCACCCCCAGAGATACACACACAACCCCTACCCCCAGAGACACAACCCCCACCCACAGACACACACACAACCCCCACCCCGAGACACACACACAACCCCCACCCCCAGACACACTTCCCTCACCCACTGACACACACACAACCCCTACCCCCAGACACACAACCCCCACCCACAGACACACACACAACCCCCACCCCGAGACACACACAACCCCCACCCACAGACACACACACAACCCCCACCCCGAGACACACACACAACCCCCACCCCGAGACACACACACATCCCCCACCCCGAGACACCACACACAACCCCCACCCCGAGACACACACAACCCCCACCCACAGACACACACACAACCCCCACCCCGAGACACACACACAACCCCCACCCCGAGACACACACACATCCCCCACCCCGAGACACACACACATCCCCCACCCCCAGACACACACACACACACACACACTTTCTCAACCTTACAACCACCGCCCCAGACAGACACACACACACATTCACACACACACATCCCCCACCCCAGACACACAACCCACACCCGCAGGCACACACACATCCCCCACCCCCAGACACACAACCCCCACCCCAAACACACAACCCCCACCCCAGACACACACACAGTCCCCACCCCCAGACACACACAACCCCCACCCCAGACACACACACAACCCCCACCCCCAGACACACACACAACCCCTACCCCCAGACACACACACACACAACCCCCACCCCCAGACACACATACAACCCTCACCCCCAGACACACATACAACCCTCACCCCCAGACACACAACCCCCACCCACAGACACACACACAACCCCCACCCAAAGACACACACACACCACCCCTACCCCCAGACACACACACAACCCCCAGACACACACATAACCCCCACCCCCAGACACACAACCCCCACCCACAGACACACACAAAATCCCCACCCCAGACAAACACACACACATTCTCACACTCTCAGTCACACACACACACGCACACACACACACACACACACACATACCTTCTCACACTTACAACCCCCACCCCCAGACACACACACAACCCCCACCCCATGCACACACACACAACCCCCACCGCAGGCGCACACACATACAACCCCCACCCCCAGACACACACACAACCCCCACCCCCAGACACACACACAACCCCACCCCAGAGACACACAACCCCCACCGCCAGACACACAACCCCTACCCCCAGACACACAACCCCCACCCCCAGACGCACACACAACCCCCTCCCCGAGACACACACACAACCCCCTCCCCGAGACACACACACAACCCCCACCCCCAGACACACACACAACCCCCACCCCCAGACACCAAACCCCCACCCACAGACACACACAACCCCCACCCCCAGAGACACACACACAACCCCTACCCCCAGAGACACAATCCCCACCCACAGACACACACACTACCCCTACCCCGAGACACACACACAACCCCCACCCCCAGACACATATCCCTCACCCACTGACACACACACAACCCCTACCCCCAGACACACAACCCCCACCCACAGACACACACAACCCCCACCCCGAGACACACACACAACCCCCACCCCTAGACACACACACAACCCCCACCCCCAGACACACACACAACCCCCACCCCCAGACACACACACAACCCCCATCCCCAGACACACACACAACCCCCATCCCCAGACACACTCACAACCCCCATCCCCAGACACACACACACACAACCCCCACCCACAGACACACACACAACCCCCACCCACAGACACACACACAACCCCCACCCACAGACACACAACCCCCACCCACCCCCAGACACACACACATCCCCCACCCCAAGACACACAGCCCCCATCCCCAGACACACAACTGTCATCCCCAGACACACACAACCCCCACCCCTAGACACACAACCCCCACCCCCAGACACACAACGGCCACCCCCAGACACACACACATCCCCCACCCCCAGCCACACACACATCCCCCACCCCCAGACACACACACAACCCCCACCCCCAGACACACACACAACCCCCACCCCCAGACACACACACAACGGCCACCCCCAGACACACACACATCCCCCACCCCCAGACACACACACAACGGCCACCCCCAGACACACACACATCCCCCACCCCCAGACACACACACATCCCCCACCCCTAGACACACAACCCCTACCCACAGACACACACACAATCCCCACCCCCAGACACACAATCCCCACCCCCAGACACACAATCCCCACCCCCAAACAACTCCCACCCCCAGACACATAATCCCCAGCCCCAGACACACAATCCCCACCCCCAAACAACCCCCACCCCCAGACACACGCACAACCCCCACCCCAGACACACAACCCCCACCCCAGACACATAACCCCCACCCCCAGACACACACACAACCCCCACCCCCAGACACACAACCCCCACCCCCAGACACACACACACACACATTCTCACACACACAACCCCCACCCCAGACAGACACACACACTTTCTCACACTCACAACCCCCACCCCAGACAGACACACACACACTTTCTCACACTCACAACCCCCACCCCAGACAAACACACACACACTTTCTCACACTCACAACCCCCACCCCAGACACACACACACACACTTTCTCACACTCACAATTCCCACCCCAGACAGACACACACACTCTTTCTCACACTCACAACCCCCACCCCAGACAAACACACACACACACTTTCTCACACTCAACCCCCACCCCAGACAGACACACACACACTTTCCCACACTCACAATCCCCACCACAGACACACACACACAGTTTCTCACACTCACAACCCCCACCCCAGACAAACACACACACACTTTCTCACACTCAACCCCCACCCCGCCACACACACTTTCCCACACTCACAACCCCCACCCCAGACAGACACACACACACACTTTCCCACACTCACAACCCCCACCCCAGACAAACACACACGCACTTTCTCACACTCAACCCCCACCACACACACACACACTTTCTCACACTCAACCCCCACCACACACACACACACACACACACACACACACACACTTTCTCACACTCACAACCCCCACCACAGACACATACACATTCTCACACTCACAACCTCCAACCCAGACAGACAGACACACACACAATCTCACACTCACCACCCCCACCCCAGACAGACACACACACACACTTTCTCACACTCACAACCCCCACCCCAGACTGACACACACACACACAGATATATTTTGTGTGGTGAATTTGTACTTGCAGGGTTACATTGCACTTGTCTCCATGAATGGATGCAGTTTTTGAGCACTCCGTTATCTCACTTTTTCGATTGGAATCAATCTGAACATCAGGTCATAGACAGAGAACACAGGGGGCTAACACCTTCATCATATAGTCTCGTTATCACCCATTGTTAACAGCTAACCCGAGAATGCAACTTTCAAATAAAAAAGGGTTTTGTGATTTACACATGAAAGGAGTGAAACTATCCCTGTTTTCTAACAGATGAAAGGCTCAACAGACAATTAATTGTTCCGTCCTAACACACTGTAAATGTTTGTTATAAATTCTGTGTGTTCGGATGGAGCCCTCCACTACCACCTCCGAAAGCTAGTGTGCTTCCAATTAAACATGTTGGACTATAACCTGGTGTTGTGTGATTTTTAACTTTGTACACCCCAGTCCAACACCGGCATCTCCAAATCAAGGTTATAGTCCAACAGGTTTAATTGGAAGCACGAGGTTTTGGAGGTGGTAGTGGAGGGCTCCATCTGAACACACAGAATTTATAACAAACATTTACAGTGTGTTAGGACGGAACAATTAATTGTCTGTTGAGCCTTTCATCTGTTAGAAAACAGGGATAGTTTCACTCCTTCCATGTGTCAATCACAAAACCCTTTTATTATAAAAAAAGTTGCATTCTCGGGTTAGCTGTTAACACTGGGGGATAGATAGCTAGACAATATGTTGAAGGTGTTGGCCCCCTGTGTCGTCTGTCTGTGCCATGATGCTTAGATAGATTCTGATCTAAAAAGTGAGGTAGCAGAGTTCTACGTGAATTCATGCAGTTTTTGGGCTCAGTTCTACATGAATTCCTGCAGTTTTTGAGCTCAGTTTTGCATAAATTCCTGCAGTTTTTGAGCTCAGAGCTTTACGTGAATTCCTGCAGTTTTTGGGCTCAGAGCTTTATGTGAATTCCTGCAGTTTTTGGGCTCAGAGCTTTACGTGAATTCCTGCAGTTTTTGGGCTCAGAGCTTTACGTGAACGCTGCCGATTCCACCTTGGAGGATGGTCAGCCGAAGGTCCGAGGCTCAATGTCCTGGAACCACTGAAGTGTTCCCCAACTGGCAGCGGAGAAAATTGTCCGAGCAGAGGCTGATGGCTAGGCCTCAGACTGGACCTTGGGTTCGTGTCACATTCCAGGTGACCACCATTGCACCACACACACACACGGACACATTCCTACACCTACACACACACACACACACACACACGGACACACAAGGACACATTCCTACACCTACACACACACACACAGACACCGACACAGATACACACACTCCCACATGCACCCCCCTCACAGACTTAAGACACTCTGCACACACTACACACACACACACACACTTTCTCACATTCACAACCCCCACCCCAGACAGACAGTCACACACACACACAGACAGACAAAGACCCACATACACACATATATTGTGTGGGGTGAATTTGTACTTGCAGAGTTACATTGTACTTTGCTCAAAAACTGCATGAATTCATGTAAAACTCTGAGCTCAAAAACTGCATGAATTCATGTAAAACTGAGCCCAAAAACTGCATGAATTTATGCAAAACTCTGAGCTCAAAAACTGAATGAATTTATGTAAAACTGAGCCCAAAAACTGCATGAATTCATGTAAAACTGAGCCCAAAAACTGCATGAATTTATGCAAAACTCTGAGCTCAAAAACTGAATGAATTTATGTAAAACTGAGCCCAAAAACTGCATGAATTCATGTAAAACTGAGCCCAAAAACTGCATGAATTTATGCAAAACTCTGAGCTCAAAAACTGAATGAATTTATGTAAAACTGAGCCCAAAAACTGCATGAATTCATGTAAAACTGAGCCCAAAAACTGCATGAATTTATGTAAAACTGAGCCCAAAAACTGCATGAATTTATGTAAAACTGAGCCCAAAAACTGCATGAATTTGTGCAAAACTGAGCTCAAAAAACTGCATGAATTTATGTAAAACTGAGCTCAAAAAACTGCATGAATTTATGTAAAACTGAGCCCAAAAACTGCATGAATTTATGTAAATCTGAGGCCAAAAACTGCATGAATTTATGTAAAACTGAGGCCAAAAACTGCATGAATTTATGTAAATCTGAGCCCAAAAACTGCATGAATTCATGTAAAACTGAGCCCAAAAACTGCATGAATTTATGTAAAACTGAGCCCAAAAACTGCATGAATTTATGCAAAACTGAGGCCAAAAAACTGCATGAATTTATGCAAAACTGAGCCCAAAAAACTGCATGAATTTATGTAAAACTGAGCCCAAAAACTGCATGAATTTATGCAAAACTGAGCCCAAAAACTGCATGAATTTATGCAAAACTGAGGCCAAAAAACTGCATGAATTTATGCAAAACTGAGGCCAAAAAACTGCATGAATTTATGCAAAACTGAGCCCAAAAACTGCATGCATTCATACAGAACACTGAGCTCCAGATGATTGGTCGGCCCCTCCGTCAATCAACCGCCCAACCAATCCTTTGCGCGCCTTCCTCCCCCCTCTCCTTCCCTCCTTCTCCATTGTGACGCGAGAGGTGGATCGCTCAAACCCCCCGTCCCCCCTCCAGCCCCGCCCCCCGTCCCCCGTCCCCCCCTCGGCCTCGCTCTCGCTCTCGCTCGAGGCGATTGGCCCGCCCCCCTCCCTCCCTGTCAATCAAACCTCCCGCTCCATCGGGCGCGGCTCTGCCCCCTTTTTTTTTTCGCCCACGCGGTGGGAGGGGAAAAGCGGTGGTTGGATGAGGTGGAGTGGTGGGAAGGGATGGGGGGGGGGGGGCGGGGCTCGGGTCGAGCCTCCGGATTGGTCCGAGCGGGTGTCCATCATTGAGTCCATCCCGTCGACGGGTGCGCGTCGGGGGAGGGGGAGGGGTTGGAAAGGGGCGCCGATTGGCTCCCGCCCCCCTCCCACGTGGGGCGCGCGCGCGCCGACGTCAGACGGATCACGTGTCACCCCCTTCCCCTATATAAGGAGGAGCCGGGCGCGGCGGCCGTCCTCTTTGGTCGCGGGCGCCGACGGCGGTGGTTGTTGTGGTGTCTCTCTCTCTCTCTCTCTCTTTGCTCTTAACCTTTTTATTTCTCATTTGTTGGCGATTCGGGGACACGGTCCCTCCCGGCAAGACGGCGCCCTCGTACGAGAGAGACATGGAGGTGAGTCGCCGCGCGGTTTTATACTTTTAATAATAAAAATAAAGGGGCCGTGACGCAGCGGGAAAAAAAAAACGGGGCCCGCCGCCATTTTGTGGCGTCGAGGGCCGTCGCCTCAATTTCGATAAAAAAACCGCCTAAAACCCCCCCCCTTATCCCCCCACACATTTGGTGACGGGGGGGGGGGGGGGGGGGACGCGGTTTAAAATGTCACCCCCCCCCCCCCCGTCATTATAATGAGGAGGGAGGGGGGGGGTTTATAAAATAAAAGGGTCGAGGAGGATCGAGGCGCAAAATGGCGGGAGACACAAAATGGCGGCCGCCCCCCCCATAAAAAAATAATAAAATTATATTAATATTCTCCATATAATTAATATAATCTCTGTATTAATATAATATTTATATAAAGAGAATATCTATATTCTTTATATATTAATATTATAATATTCTCCATATAATTAATATAATCTCTGTATTAATATAATATTTATATAAAGAGAATATCTGTATTCTTTATATATTAATATTATAATATTCTCCATATAATTAATATAATCTCTGTATTAATATAATATTTATATAAAGAGAATATCTGTATTCTTTATATATTAATATTATAATATTCTCCATATAATTAATATAATCTCTGTATTAATATAATATTTATATAAAGAGAATATCTGTATTCTTTATATATTAATATTATAATATTCTCCATATAATTAATATAATCTCTGTATTAATATAATATTTATATAAAGAGAATATCTGTATTCTTTATATATTAATATTATAATATTCTCCATATAATTAATATAATCTCTGTATTAATATAATATTTATATAAAGAGAATATCTGTATTCTTTATATATTAATATTATAATATTCTCCATATAATTAATATAATCTCTGTATTAGTATAATATTTATATAAAGAGAATATCTGTATTCTTTATATATTAATATTATAATATTCTCCATATAATTAATATAATCTCTGTATTAATATAATATTTATATAAAGAGAATATCTGTATTCTTTATATATTAATATTATAATATTCTCCATATAATTAATATAATCTCTGTATTAATATAATATTTATATAAAGAGAATATCTGTATTCTTTATATATTAATATTATAATATTCTCCATATAATTAATATAATCTCTGTATTAATATAATATTTATATAAAGAGAATATCTGTATTCTTTATATATTAATATTATAATATTCTCCATATAAATAATATAATCTCTGTATTAATATAATATTTATATAAAGAGAATATCTGTATTCTTTATATATTAATATTATAATCTCTATATAAATGTACTTATATCTCTGTAAATGTAATTATTCTCTATATTAATATAATATTCTCTTTATATAAATATCTATGTTCTCTATATATTATAATCTCTATATAAATGTAATTATATTATCTATATAAATTATTTTTATATAATTAAAGTTTTCTCTATATAAACGTAATCTTGTTATATATTCTTTTTATATAAATATAATATTCTCTATATATAAATGTAATATTATATAAATTTTATTCTTTTATATAGAAAATAATTTTATTTTCTATGTATAAATGTTTTTATATATTCTTTTTATATAAATATAGTTTTATTCTTATATAAATAGGTTTATTCTCTAGATATAAAATCTTTTTATACTTTTTATATAAATATAATTTTATTCTTTTTATATAAATGATTTTATTCTCTTTACATAAATATAATTTTATTATTTACACAGTCTCTGTATTTATATTGTTCCCCCCACCACCTTTACACAGTCTCTGTATTTATATTGTTCCCCCCACCACCTTTACACAGTCTCTGTATTTATATTGTTCCCCCCCACCACCTTTACACAGTCTCTGTATTTATATTGTTCACCCCCCACCACCTTTACACAGTCTCTGTATTTATATTGTTCACCACCTTTACACAGTCTCTGTATTTATATTGTTCCCCCCCACCACCTTTACACAGTCTCTGTATTTATATTGTTCACCCCCCCACCACCTTTACACAGTCTCTGTATTTATATTGTTCACCCCCCACCACCTTTACACAGTCTCTGTATTTATATTGTTCACCACCTTTACACAGTCTCTGTATTTATATTGTTCACCCCCCACCACCTTTACACAGTCTCTGTATTTATATTGTTCACCCCCCACCACCTTTACACAGTCTCTGTATTTATATTGTTCCCCCCCCACCACCTTTACACAGTCTCTGTATTTATATTGTTCACCCCCCCACCCCCTTTACACAGTCTCTGTATTTATATTGTTCACCCCCCACCACCTTTACACAGTCTCTGTATTTATATTGTTCACCACCTTTACACAGTCTCTGTATTTATATTGTTCACCCCCCACCACCTTTACACAGTCTCTGTATTTATATTGTTCACCCCCCACCACCTTTACACAGTCTCTGTATTTATATTGTCCACCCCCCCACCCCCTTTACACAGTCTCTGTATTTATATTGTTCACCCCCTTTACACAGTCTCTGTATTTATATTGTTCACCCCCCCCACCCCCTTTACACAGTCTCTGTATTTATATTGTTCACCCCCTTTACACAGTCTCTGTATTTATATTGTTCACCCCCCCCCACCCCCTTTACACAGTCTCTGTATTTATATTGTTCACCCCCTTTACACAGTCTCTGTATTTATATTGTTCACCCCCCCACCCCCTTTACACAGTCTCTGTATTTATATTGTTCACCCCCTTTACACAGTCTCTGTATTTATATTGTTCACCCCCCCCACCACCTTTACACAGTCTCTGTATTTATATTGTTCCCCCCCCACCCCCTTTACACAGTCTCTGTATTTATATTGTTCACCCCCCCCACCCCCTTTACACAGTCTCTGTATTTATATTGTTCACCCCCCCACCACCTTTACACAGTCTCTGTATTTATATTGTTCACCCCCCCACCCCCTTTACACAGTCTCTGTATTTATATTGTTCACCCCCCCACCCCCTTTACACAGTCTCTGTATTTATATTGTTCACCCCCCACCCCCTTTACACAGTCTCTGTATTTATATTGTTCACCACCTTTACACAGTCTCTGTATTTATATTGTTCACCCCCCACCCCCTTTACACAGTCTCTGTATTTATATTGTTCCTCCCCCACCTTTACACAGTCTCTGTATTTATATTGTTCACCCCCCCACCACCTTTACACAGTCTCTGTATTTATATTGTTCACCCCCCCACCACCTTTACACAGTCTCTGTATTTATATTGTTCACCCCCCCACCACCTTTACACAGTCTCTGTATTTATATTGTTCACCCCCCACCCCCTTTACACAGTCTCTGTATTTATATTGTTCCCCCCCCCCACCACCTTTACACAGTCTCTGTATTTATATTGTTCACCCCCCACCACCTTTACACAGTCTCTGTATTTATATTGTTTCCCCCCCCCACCACCTTTACACAGTCTCTGTATTTATATTGTTCACCCCCCCACCACCTTTACACAAAAGATTGTTATCCAAATGGTGACCTTACCCACTCCCTCTTCCTTTCTTCTTCCGATTTCTCTGATAAGTCGTGCTTTTCTCGAATGGGGTTCTTCACCCTCTCCTTACTGCCTGTCTTTTTGGTTTTGCTGGGTTTTGTTGTGCTCTCATTTGTCTGAAAAGTGGTCCATTTTTACGAATGATCTGCTTGTTCGCCATCTCCTCCAGCCTGGTTGTTTTTTGGATTTACTGTGACTTTTTAAAAATGAGTGAAGGGTGTTTATCAAATGGTCACCTCCCCCGTCGTTTCTTTCTCCTGTCTCACTGGGAACTGGGCCTGTTTTCTTGAATGAGGGTTGTTGTCTTTTTCAAATTAAGTTCTTCCACCCCACCTGATCTCATTCAATTTGCTGGGTTTTATAAAAATGTGGGGCAGGGGGTACATGGATAATGTTTGTACAATGGGGGTCTCTCATTCGTTCTCTCATGTCTTTGAAAATTGGTCCCTTTTCAAATGAGATTGTTCTCTTAACCCCTCACTTCACTGTCTGAATTTGTAAAGAATTACTGGGTTTTTTTAAAGTGGCGGTTGAATGGTGTTTACCAAACGGTGACCTTTCTCCTGCCTGTCTGTCGAAAATGGTGGCCCTCTTTCTTTTCCCCTCTGAGAAGTCATGCCTTTTTTGCAAATGAGGGTTTTCGTCCACCCCCCACCACCTGATGTTTGATTTATTGGCTTTTGTTCATTAATACAATGTGGAGGGGGTTGATGGTTTTTGCCAGTGTTGCCCTCTGCCTCGTGAGATGTTGTCCCTCTTTATCAAATATGAAATTCCGACCCCACCCCCTCATCAGGATATTTTTATTCACTCATCGGGCGGTCTGTGGGGGAGAGGAAATGAACATTGTGGGCGGGGTGGGGTCATTGTTTGCACAATGCTGGTTAGAGGGCTGGAACAGATAAGGTGCACCCCCTCCTTGCCAATCCTTTTAGGTGACGTTTGTACCCCCTCAGCTGCTTTATTTAGTCAGCGGGAAGTATTTTCTTGTAAAATAGGTTGGGGGTGGTCGTGTTCACGAAATGGCGGCCTGAGTCGTCCTTTTTAAACATTTGTTTTTCATCTGAAAAAGGGGTGGGGTTGTGTTCACGAAATGGCGGCACCACTCCTGTAAAGTCATACTTTAAATATAAGGTTATCCTCTTGCCCCCTTTTTTAAATTTGACTTGAAATGTGTTTTAGAGAGGGGTTTGGTGACCATTGTTCTTCTTTGGGAAAGGATGGGGAGAGGGGTGCTGCCTGGCATTTTTAAAATGTGGTTTCCCCCGTTTTTCATTTGATAGGTGGTTTCCCTCACCACCTGCTTCCTTATCTCGAATGCTGAATTCATTCCCTCTTTATTTGTACGTTTCCCTTTCCATTTGCCCCCTTCAAAGAATTTTTATTCCGATTGGCAGGCTGATGAGTTAGGAATCTCTGCATTTCGTCTCTCTACAATTCTCTCTATTGTCTCCCACAAATGTTTATGTAAATTGTGCCTTTTATTGTCTTTAAGTTTCCATCCCATGCTCTTTGAAGATTGCATTTCTTTTTGTTTTGAATGGTTTTTGTTTTCCCCCGCTCATTTCAAACAAGTGGCTTTCCCCCCCTCCCTGTATGAAATTACCTTCTTTTCCTATCTGCCGGGCAGAATTACAAACTGAAGTCGTCCCACCTGCCTGCCCCTGGCCCGTATCCCTCCAAATCGCTGCCATTTTACCTTTTCCTCCCTCGCAATCAAGTGTCGGCTGTTCCTCCTTTCGCTCCCTTCCATATGTTTGAATATCAGATTCTCTCCTTTCTCAAAGCCATGTGAAAATTGTTCTCCCCAGTTGTAATTGTAATTTTGTTCCCCTCCCCTGTGAAATGGGAGCTCCACCCCACCCTGAAATTGTCCCGACCTAATTTTTGATTTTCTCCAGTGTTTCCTTTTCCTGAGTGTCTCCACGCAATAGCAGGCCCTTCAACTTTTTATTTTCCTCTTTCTGTGTTGTGACATGAGGGCGCTTCTGTCAAATTCAATTTTTTCCCCTCTTAGATGGGTGTTTGTTCTTCCTAAAATTCCCTTAGTTTGCTTTCCTTTCATTTGTCTTCCATGTCATGCAGGCTGCTCTTTAAAATTCACCTTTTCTTGGTCAATTTTTTTAAACGTCTGGGTTTTGGAGTTTTCCCTGTCTTCTTTTCCTCCTTGAAACTTGCAGCCTGGATGCCCATCCTCATTTTAAACGGGGCTTATGTTTCCTTTGGATTTTGTGTTCTTTGTTGGTGATTACTGTTCCCTTGCCCCACCACCTCAAACTTTGTCCCTGTTCTTTCTCCATGGTTTAGGCCCATGTTTCCATTTGATTTGGAATGTTTGCCTGCCTTCTGTTTTTAATTCCCTTGTTTGCCTCTTTATACAATCCAAGTGGTTTTATTTTTGCTTGGATTGTCTTCCTTCCCCTGTGGGATTGTTTTTGCTTCCACACCCATTGTACTGCTGGGATTGCCTAGTGAGACCTGTGGCCATGCACTGTGAATCATTGATTTGCTGTCATAAAGAGGCTGGGTTTTCCCTCCTGTGGTGATCCTTGTAGTTACATGTCCCTCTCCTTTGATTGCTGCCCCTTGATAGGGGCACATGTCCACAACAGAGGATAAGGATGCCTACAATGTCCTGATGGAGGGTTGTGAATGAAACTTGTGCAAGTGAGATCTGTTTTGTTTGGTCAAGGTTACTTTTGACAGTGACTTCGTGGTGTGCTGTCCTGTCTGAGCCAATCAACCACAACCAGGTGTGGGTGGGGACTGGTTTGTGAGGGTGCAGTGACCTCTCTTGTGTGCTAATCCTTTCCTCCTTTCAATTCTCTTGGAGGACTCTCAGGAGCCCGAACAGTTGCGCAAACTGTTCATTGGTGGCTTGAGCTTTGAAACGACAGACGACAGTCTACGGAACCACTTTGAGCAATGGGGCCGGCTGACGGACTGTGTGGTGAGTCTGAGTCTCTTGTTTACCGTGGTTTGTGTTGGTGGTGTTCCTGAGGAAAAGTGGGGCTAACCATTTTTACCCAAACGGTTTTCAGGTGATGAGAGACCCGTCTACAAAACGCTCCAGGGGCTTTGGGTTTGTGACCTATTCGTGTGTCTCCGAGGTGGACGGTGCAATGTCAGCAAGGCCTCACAAGGTGGATGGTCGTGTTGTGGAACCTAAACGTGCTGTGTCAAGAGAGGTAAGCCCTGTTTCCTGGCCGCTTGACCGTTTCCGACTTGAGTTTAGTATTTTGTCTTGAGATTTGGTGTTTGTCTTGTGTTAGGACTCCACCAGGCCTGGAGCGCACTTGACTGTGAAGAAGATCTTTGTGGGTGGCATCAAGGAAGACACAGAAGAACATCATCTCCGGGATTACTTTGAGAAATTTGGCAAGATCGAGGTGATTGAAGTAATGACAGACCGCCAGAGTGGGAAGAAGAGGGGGTTTGCCTTCATTACGTTCGATGACCACGATGCTGTTGACAAGATTGTTGGTAAGGCTTCTTAAAGGTGCTTTGTGTAGAGGATGACTGACTGGACGTTGTTTGAGTGATTCCAACCAATTCCTTTCTTATCCCTCTATAGTTCAGAAGTACCACACAGTGAATGGACACAACTGTGAAGTGAGGAAGGCCCTTTCCCGTGAAGAGATGCAGAACTCCGGCATGAACCAGCGAGGTGAGCAGTGCTGAGCTGTTTTAAAAACCTGTGAGACTGCTGTTTGGCATGTTGCATTTTTGTAACACTGGTTTATATCTTGTGAAGGTCGAGGAAGCTCTGGCAACTTTGGTCGAGGCAACTTTGGCAACTCCGGTAACTTTGGTCGTGGTGGTGGAGGAGGAGGGAACTTCGGTAACAGAGGTGAATTGCTCCCTTTTGAGTCTTCTGCTTTGTGCTGTTGTCTGAGGGGTGGGGGTGTTCACTGTCACTGATGGCTTTCTTTTGTTGCAGGTGGATTTGGTGGTTCCAGAGGAGGTGGTGGCAACTATGGAGGCTGCGGTGATGGCTACAATGGTTTTGGTGATGGTACGTGTCATGGGCTCTGGGTTGGGTGCCAGCACAGAAATGCCTGTTTCACTCGCTGTCTTCTACAGCAGTTGACTGTGTCTACTTTTCTGAATGACTGACAGGTGGTGGATACGGTGGAGGTGGTGGCTTTGGCGGTGGTGGTGGCCGTGGAGGTCCAGGCTACGGTGGCAGCCCAACGTATGGCAACCAGGGTGGTGGCGGATATGGTGGTGGTGGAGGCAGCGGCAGTGGATATGACGGCTATGGCGGTGGATTTGGTGGTAAGTGACCCTTTTTTTGTTCCAACAGTTAACAATGACAGCAATTTGCAAGAAAGTGATTTACAGGAGAAAGGGGCAGCACAGCCAGACCCCACTGTACAGAGAAGAGGATGAATCTCTAGTCCCACCTTATTACATCAGAAAGGAATCAGTAAACACGATGGTTAACGGTGCATAGATCGCAAGCACCTCTGTGTAATCCCAGGTGAACTACCTGTACCTCCACCTTTCGGCCATTCAAGGGCAGCCTGCCATTTTTTGCCTGCATTTCTTAGCAGCGTTCCTATTTTGTTTTACACGGCCGAGCTCTGAACCGATGAGGACACCTTTTTTCTCTTATTTTCATGGCAGGCAACTTTGGAGGTGGTGGTGGCGGTGGCGGAAACTACAATGACTTTGGCAACTATCCAAACCAGCAGTCATCTAACTATGGGCCAATGAAGGGTGGTGGAGGTGGCGGCTATGGTGGCAGGAGCTCTGCACCTTACGGAGGTGAGTTGTTCCTGAGTAACAGTGCCTTGACCAGACTGGGTGGGTTTCTGTTGCAGTCTGACTGACTGTCTCCTCTTGCAGGTAACTATGGCTCCGGAGGAGGGGGTGGAGGATCCTACAGTCGGCGGTTCTAAAGCCAGGTGTGTTCTGGGTTACAGCAACAAGTGGGGGTTGTGGGGCTAGCTCCATTCTCTCTGGGTGGGTGGAGGTCTCCAGTGTGTCAGTGATTGAGCAATCTGGTGGGTTGGGGGAGTCAAAGCTGAGCATTGAAGATTGGTCTTGGTTTTTCTTCACTCTAATCTTGTGCCCAGCAAGTTGGCAGCTCCAGGGAGCATTGACTCAATATGTGGAGGTGGGAGCTGGGCAGGAGGGTGTTGAGGACTGTTGGTCGTGTTTGTGTATATATGACGTGTTACTGCATCTGTGCAGTATAGTAGTCAGTTCGTATCTATTTCTAATTGCAGTGCCAGTGTATTGACTGAGCGCATGCATCTATGAACTGGATAATTATATAGGATTATATTTTCTTGGCAATGGGTTTGGCTAGTGGATGCCCTGCCCTTTGCCCTCGGCTATGTTTTTAATAGAAAAACAAACATGTATTGAGAGAGTGCACGATATAATAATTTTATCCCATGTTGTTCAACAGGAACACAGTACTTAGCAGGCGAGGATGAGCCAGGAGATTGTAACAGGGAGACAGCAGGTTACTACAATACAAATCTCAGCCAAGCACAGGGCACAACTGCTACCGGAAGAGAAGCAAATGTCTTTTTAGTCAGAAAAGTCAGTGTTTGAACTCATGAACTTTGAAAGGAATAAAAATTTAAAACCCACATGCATGTATATCTGCGTAAGGACTGTAATTGATATTTTGATAAACTGTTGAACAGGTTATTTTATAGTTGTGACTTACCCCTTCCCACCCCTGGAAGTGTACAATGAACATTCCAGTGAGTTTTTATTAGAATTGTTTTTGATTTTAATGCTCCAGTTTAAGTGATATAAATGTATTAGTTGTGATCATGACTAAGAATAAAGATACTTTCCATTTACTAGTCCTGCAGGTAGTCTGTCTTGTTTAAGGTCATAGTGTTAAGGGTGTCACGGGACATGTTTAAGCCAGTCAGGACCTCTGGGGGTTTTGCCTGCCTCTTGATCTGACTTGAGCTCAGTTCCTACTGCTGCCTGTCTCCGGGCAAGCTGTCCCAGGCCATTTTGTACTGCACTGGGTTGATGGGGGTCACTTTGCTGTAGTCAAACCTCCAGTTGGTTGAGTGCTCCACACCCCTGTCCCACTTGGGAAAGACCATGTGATGAGCCCTTTATCATCCAATGTGTCCCCCGTGCCACCAGTGGAGGACAAGCTGCTGCTGTGGTGCATTGGGGGTATGTGACTGGCTCCATTGCCCACTCATCTGCCTTTCCTCCCCAAGGTGCCTGTGGTGCAGGGTCAAACCCCCGTGTCCACCATTCCACATTCGGTTGGCTATTCTTAAATTGCACTGCTAGTACGATGCAGTGAACCTCTAGCCCTGCCCCCTCCTGCTGTAGAATTGGGGCCACCCTTCCATTCATTTTTACCTGGTGTATTATTGAAGTTAACAGCATAAATGGATTTCTAAGCTTTATCTTAGAACAAGGTGTGGGCCACGCTATGTTCACGTTGCTCTCCATTGGAGCTGGGGGTGGGGGGGATTTCCTGGCCCTTTAATTACTTTGCTTTTTCAATACCCACCACCCCCCCCCAAACTGTTGGGGGGTGTCAGGGTTTTAAATGAAGGGGTCTCTGTCCCTTTGCCCTCCACACACCTTAAGTATTCCAGGTTGGCGTGAACATAGCCGCAGCCGAATGTTCAAAAAGTGGTTTTTAATTTTGCAACGTTTCTAAAAGAAGAAACTCAAAAACCGAAACAGTTCTTTGCGTTGTAGCAGTCAGACTCTGGACGTTAACCTTGGCACAGGCAGCGAGTCAGCTTGTGTAGTTCAGACCAGAGCGATGTCGTCCACACAAGGAGAGGGAAGCGAGCAAGCATTCAATTGTGGTTGTTTATTTTTTGGCGGCGCTTCCCCCCCCCTCCCCTCCCCCCCTGCTCCACGCAGACAGAAGCTGAGGAGGAAAAAAAGGAACGTTTTTGCTAGAACCAGGCAGACTACCAGCAGCCAGCCAGCCAGCGGAGTGTATAGACTGTGTAGAACACTTTGGCTCAGCATGCACCGTCGGAAGGGAAGACGAGGCCAGCTTATTATCACTTGGTGATAGTGCGTGCTCCGCTCTTAGCGTTTATGAGGGTTGCTCTATGCTACGTGGGAGGCTAGCTATGATTAGCACAGCCACAAGGAATCCCTTGCGACTAGGATTAAGCAGTCAGGCAGGAGTCTTACCCCGTTACGCCAGGTATTCCAAATAGGTAAGGTCGCATTTCCTATTCTGTTTTTTTTTTGTTTTTAAATTATTCTGGGGTAAAATTGGTGCCTCTCTGCTGCTTTTCTCTTTTTTGTTTTTGTTTGTTTTTTGGTTTTTTATCTTTCTGGGGGTCATCGCTGGAAAGACCAGTACGATCTTGACTTCTTGCCCTTGTGTTTGTAGGTGGTCTGTGATTTGGTGTTTTGTTTTTGCGCACCGGGGGAAGGACCTGTCCTGGATGCGCAGGTGCCTTTTTTGGTCTCGGCCGCCCCTTCTATAGCAGCTCTTGCCCCCCCCTCACTGCGGTAAGTCCACTCCTGAGCTATCCCCAACCTGCTGGGCGTACGACAGAAAACTTGTACAAGTATGTAATAGGAATGGCTGCCTCACCTGCACCGATAACATCTTAACAAGGTTATTCAGTCTGTATCCCTCTATCCTCTCTCTGTATTCAGTAACCATCCAGATGCCCCTCTCCCTTCCACTGTTCTGACCTTTGAAGGTTTTGATCCTGAGAGGGGGGGGGTAATGCCTCTGTCTGCCCCATCTGTAGACCTTGACTAGTCTCTTCCCGTTGCCACCTTTCCCCATAGCCACTGCCCCCTCAACTAGGCGGCACACTCTGTGGTGACCAAAACCAATACAAGAGGAACTTCTTATCTGAAGGACATGGACGGGTTGGACTGAATGGTCTGTTTCCGTGCTGTACGTCTCTGAACTGAGCAGGCAGAGGTATCTTCAGTTACTCAAAACGCTGGGTCACATAGTTCACCGAGCATTGGGACTGCGTGGCTGATCTGGGATTGGGGTAATTTGAGATTCGCCTGTACTCCGAGACGAGGCCCAATGAGCGTTTATCAAGCTGCCGCAGTTTGGCCGTAGCATATGGAGTACAGGGATTGGCAGTGAAGGCAAGCCTGCTTTTGGAGGTGCTGTCAGGTGATGACCCTCGTATGACCCGAGTGGTGACAGCTGCCCAGAGGGCTGCTCGCCTGTGGCTCCCCTTGATGTTCAGACCGGGCTCTAACCTTTCCCCTGTAATAGAATAGGCAGCATCTGGTGGGGGTGTTGCCGAAGCTGCAAGCCTCTCTGTCGTCGTTTTGTCCAGTCAGTGCTGGGATACGTATCTCTCCTTCTGCCATGCTCAGCCCCCTACTCTTCCACCCCCCCCCCCCCCTCCCCTGGTGTCCCGGGGGAGAAACTGCACTCAGTAATGTGACCCTCCCTGACCTAAAAGCCTGTCCCTCTGAGGCGCACATCCTCTGTGAATGTGATAGAATGATTTGTCTTTTGACAAATACAGCTCTGGTTCTCAACTCTACACCACCTGGGATAAAAGCACCACCCCCCCCCATCCCACATTCCCACTCCCTCTACCATTGTTGGAGTCACTGCATTCAGGACATCTAAACAATTCTTGGGATAGGCCCATTGACGATGAGCTGGAGCTTCACGTGATCTTGGAGGAAAGGCTGGCATTGCAGGCTGTTCTGCCGTAACGTTTCGTTAACCCTCGTCAGCTGCGTGATGGGCCGTCTCGGCTCTTACAAATGGGGTGGCTGCGACGCTATCTTCAGAGCATGATCGTTCTGTAACGTGGGGGGGGGTTGTACCACTGTTACAGAAGAACTGGGGCTCATTGGCGTCCAGTCGACCACAAGAGGGATGTTTGAGGATGGGTGTTCAGTGCTGGGCATAGCCAGTGATGCCCGCACCCTGTGATTGCAAAGGTCGGGGAGGGTGGGTGGAGGTTTTGTAGTAAGCTAATGATGGCTAAACTGCCATGTGTAGAGCAATAGGTCTGCTGCTTTGCCCTCTATGTAATGTCTTCCCTTTCTCTCTCTCTCTGTCTGAAGGTGGAGCTCCCTGGAGACATACATAATTCCATAACTGGCTTCGACTCAGCCCTTGACTGGATTATGTCTTTGTAACCGTTGAATACTGTGTATTTCGTTGGTAGCTGTTGTGCAGCTGTCTGTTTTCAATAAAGACATTTTTTTTTTGCTATGCTGTTCATCCATTTTTTTTTAAAAAAACCAAAATTACACCCCTCTCTCCTCGCATTCCTGTAAGCAGAAACACGGCCTGAGAGGGGATAGTCATGCTCCCTGGTTAATCCCCAAGCGAGGTCTTGTAACTGAAGTGACGCCAGCAGGTTGAAGAAAGATGTGCACAGCTGTGCAAGATCATAAAGGCCTTTCTTGTGCTTGCCTTTATGGGGTGGTGTGTTCACTATATAGGAGTTACGAGGTTACAAGAGTGCCACTTTGCTGATTAAAGATTTAATCAAAGATCACTCTTGTGACCGAAGGATCTGTGCTCACGATCTTGACCTTCACAACCACCTGGTGGAGTTTAGCCAGAGACACTGCGCAGAAACACACCGTACGCCATTTGTTGGTCTCCCTGCTACAGGGAGGATGGAGCCTGGGTTTGAGGGATTAAGCCCCCAGTCTGTTCCCTGCTGCTGTTTTTTTTCCCCCCCACTGTGTCTGAAGTGCGATCTGTTATAAAATCACAAGATGGGTTGAATAGGAAAGTCATTTTCTGGGTTAGTGGTGCTGGGAGAGCGCAACAGTTCAGGCAGCATCCAAGGAGCTTCGAAATCGACGTTTCGGGCAAAAGCCCTTCATCGGGAATAAAATCCCTAGGGTAGGGGGTATCTGAAAAGAGGGCAGGTTTAAAAAGGGACAGCTTATTTGTGCAGGGGCTGCCCGAGGAAGTCGTTTGGGGGGGGTGGGGGGGCTGGTGCAATAACTTTTTTAAAAGGTATTTGGATTGGGACATGAAACAGGAAGGGTTTTCTGAGGGAGATGGGGCATAGGGACCGCATTTGGTTAGGGATCTCTGGGTCAGCACAGATGAGTTGGGCCGTACGGTGTGTTGCTGTGGGCCGTGTCTCTGGCAAAACTCCTCCAGGTGGTTGTGACGGTTAAGATCATGAGCACAGATCCTTCGGTCAAAGGAGTGATCTTCGATTAAATCCTTCTTTAGCTCCAGTGCTAAATTACGTTTTCCTACACCCATAGGCTTGAGTTTGTTTTGCGATCGTGGGTTGGGGTTACTGGGGTGTACAAAATTAAAAATCTTACAACACCAGGTTATGGCCCCAACAAATTCATTTGGAGGCACTAGCTTTTGGAGTATTCCATCTCTTTTAAAAACTATGGGGAGGGCCAGCAGCATCTGAAGTGCGGGGAGGTTGGGGTGTGTGATTTTGTTCGCCCCCCCCAGTCCCACACCAGCACCGCTAAACGATCACCATAAAGACCTTTGGCAGGTTAAGACACTGATGCGGCCTGTTCCTGCCGTAGTTAAACCGACACGAGCTAGGTGTTTTTGTCTTTGTAAGTGTTCCTGCCCGTCTCCAAGGGGAGGGGGGTTGCACGTGGAATATTATCGGTTTGGAAGCTGGGCAATGGCCCAGCGTAGTTTATTTTTTTTAAAAGTCAAGAAGGACCTGTGAACTTTGCGCACCTAGAGGTTCAGGCTGTGGTGCCAAAAGGTGCTGGAGATTGGAGCAGTCGCCGTGTCTTGAGAACAGGGTGACCCAGATATTCCCCAGCACTTGGCCCCATCCCCCTCTTAAACCCTTCCTGTCCCTGTTCCCCCATCCAGATGATGACCCAGACATCCCTAACCTAATCCAGTCCCCATTCTCCCTCTGAACCCTTCCTGTTTTCATGTCTCCACCTGCCCCCACCCAGCCTGACCCTCACACGCACCACCCTTCTGCACGAAAAAGTTGCTCCTCAGGTCTCATTAAAATCCTTCCCCTCGCACCCTTAAACCTCCCCCCCCCCCCCCGGGGTGGGTGGCTCCAGAACTAGGGGGTAAAGACCTTGTGTATTAACCCTATCCACGCCCCCCTCGTGATTTTATGAACCTCCATAACGGTCACCCCTCAGCCTCCCCCCCCCCCCCAACCCAGGGGGAAAAGACCTTGTCTATTTACCCCCTCTCGTGATTTTATAAACCTCTATAAAGTCACCCCTCAGCCTCCGACGCTCCAGGGAAAACAGGTCCAGCCTCTCCCTGTAGCTCAAACCCTCCAACATCCTTATCATTCTTTTCCGAACCCTCCCACAACATCCTTCCTGTAGCAGGGAGACTGGGATTGAAACACAATATTCCAACAGGGGCCCCCTAACCCAATGTCCTGTACCAGCCACAACATGACCCTCCCCAACTCCTGTACTCAATACTCTGACCGATAAAGGGAAGCAAACCCAACGCCTCCCTCACTATCCTATCGACCTGCGACTCCAAGGTCAAGGAGCTGTGAACCTGCACTCCAAGATCAGTTAAAGGTGAGAGGGGAATGAGCAAAAGGGAACCCGAGGGGGGGGGGAGCAGTTTTACCCAGAGGGTGGTACGTGTGTGGAATGAGCTGCCGGGGGAAGTGGTTGGGGGCGGGGGGTATATTAATAACATTTAAAAGGGAATTTGGGCAAATACACAGATAGGGAAGGATTAGAAGGGGGTTAAGCCAAGTGAGATGGGGGTTGGTGCGGGCCGAAGGGCCTGTCTCTGTGTTCCCAGGGCCTCCACTGCACCACGGGACTGGGAACTCACAACCCACCAGGGGAAGAGATGGTTAGCTCTGCTGCCTCACAGCACTGGGGACCTGGGGTTCGATTCCAAACTCTGGTGACTTATGTGGTTTGCTCAGAGTGTCCCCGTAGTGCCCAGGGATGTGCAGGTTAGGGTGGGATTGACCGTGCGAAATTGTCCCGTCGTGCCCAGGGATGTGCAGGTTAGGGTGGGATTGGCTGTGCTAAATTGTCCCGTCGTGCCCAGGGATGTACAGGTTAGGGTGGGATTGGCCGTGCTAAATTGTCCCCCGTAGTGCCCAGGGATGTACAGGTTAGGGTGGGATTGGCCACGCGGCCGTGAATTCCACAGAATTCTCTGGGTGAACAAGTTTCTCCTTATCTCAGTTCGAAAGGGTCTTCCCTTTAGTGAGATTTGGGACCCTAACCTCTGCTACCAGTGGAAACATCTTCCCAATGTCCACTCTGTCCAGGCCATTCAGTGTTCAATCGCATCCTGTCTCACCCTCAAACGTTCCTCATGCGTTTGTGTTTGGGTGTACATTCCTCGTGCTGTCGAACAGAGGGACCCAGGGGTCCAGGGACGTAATTCTTGTGTCGTGGGTGGACAAGGGGAGGGTGGTTGAGGAAATGTTTAGCACGTTTGCCTTAATCGCTCAGACCTTTGTGCGGAGAGAGTTGGGGGGGGGGGAACATCGTGATGGGGTTGTACAGGAGGTGGGTGAGACCTTGTCTGGATCACTGTGCCCAGTTCTCGCCACCCCGAGATTATTAAACCCGGAGAGGGGTTCACCAGAGATTTACCGGGATGTTCCGGGAATGAAGGGTTTGGGTTTTTAGGGAGAGGCCGGGGGCTGTTTTCCCTGGAGCGTCGGAGGCTGAGGGGGGTTGGGTGACCCGATAGGGATTTATAAAATCGCGAGGGGTGAAGTGAGGGTGTCTAGAGTGAGCGGTTTCAAGACCAGGGGGCTTCATTTTTTAAGGTGAGGGCAGAGCGGTTTAAAAGAGACGTGGGGGGGGAGAAAGGATCTTTGCACAGAGGGTGGTTTGCGTGTGGAGTGAACACCCCGAGGGTATTGCCCCCCTACACCCCTGATTCCTGATGAAGGGCTTTTGCCCGAAAAGTCGATTTCGCTGCTCGTTGGATGCTGCCTGAACTGCTGTGCTCTTCCAGCACCACTAATCCAGTAGTTGGTTTCCAGCATCTGCAGTCATTGTTTTTACCTTACACCCCCCTCCCTATCTCTGTGTGTGTCACCCCCCCTCCAGTCCCCTACACCCCCTCCCTATCTCTGTGTGTGTTACCCCCCCTCCAGCCCCCTACACCCCCTCCCTATCTCTGTGTGTGTTACCCCTGCTCCAGCCCCCTACACCCCCTCCCTATCTCTGTGTGTGTCACCCCCCTCCAGCCCCCTACACTCCCTCCCTATCTCTGTGTGTGTCACCCCCCTACACCCCCTCCCTATCTCCATCTCCTGCCCTTTCTCTCCCCATCTCTCTGTCTCTCCCTGTCTTGGAGAACGTGTCGTTTTGGGATGTTGCCGGAGGTCGGCCCAGCTCTTTGTGAACTTAGACCCTGTTGGTCGGGTTTTGGAAAAAGGGTGTTATACTCAACCCTGTCACTGATCGTTGGCGTTTTGTTCAGCGGTGAGTGTATAACCTCCGTTTGCCTTGAACCCGAGGTTTATGACCAGCGTCATCAATCCTGGGATATCTGCATCAACATCATCCTCAAACAACAAGAAATGGTAGGGTCTGGGATTCCCGTTTAAACTGCCCATCGATACTCACAGGTGAGGTGCCGGAAGACTGGAGGTTGGCAAACGTGGTGCCAACTGTTTAAGAAGGGCGGTAAGGACAAGCCAGGGAACTATAGACCAGTGAGCCTGACCTTGGTGGTGGGCAAGTTGGAGGGAATCCTGAGGGACAGGATGTAACATGTATTTGGAAAGGCAAGGACTGATTAGGGACAGTCAAGATGTGATCTATATGGACTTGAGTAAGACGTTCGACAAGGTTCCCCATGGGAGACTAGCCATTTGGATACAGAACTGGCTCAAAGATAGAAGACAGAGGGTGGTGGTGGAGGGTTGTTTTTCAGACTGGAGGCCTGTGACCAGTGGAGTGCCACAAGGATCGGTGCTGGGACCTCTACTTTTTTGTCATTTATATAAATGATTTGGATGCGAGCATAAGAGGTAGAGTTAGTAAGGTTGCAGATGACCCCGGAATTGGAGGGGTAGTGGACAGCGAAGAGGGTTACGTCAGATTACAACAGGATCTGGACCAGATGGGCCAATGGGCTGAGAAGTGGCAGATGGAGTTTAATTCAGATAAATGCGAGGGGCTGCATTTTGGGAAAGCAAATCTTAGCAGGACTTGTACACTTAATGGTAAGGTCCTGGGGGAGTGTTGCTGAACACAAAGATCTTGGAGTGCAGGTTCATAGCTCCTTGAAAGTGGAGTCTCAGGTCGATAGGATAGTGAAGGAGGCGTTGGGTACGCTTCCCTTTATTGGTCAGAGTATTGAGTACAGGAGTTGGGGAGGTCATGTTGGGGCTGTACAGGACATTGGGTTAGGGGGCCCCTGTTGGAATATTGTGTGCAATTCTGGTCTCCTTCCTATCGGAAAGATGTTGTGAAACTTGAAAGGGTTCAGAAAATATTTACAAGGATGATGCCAGGGTTGGAGGATCTGAGCTACAGGGAGAGGCTGAACAGGCTGGGGGCTGTTTTCCCTGGAAAGGGTCTGATTCCATGCTGTACATCTCTATGACTCTGTGACTGGAAATGTTAGGGTCTGGTCTTCCTTCTTAAATAGTTTTGTGAGGGGGGGGGGTTGTCCACAAACTGAACTAACGATGGCTTCCCTCCACCCACCACCTCCCCCCCGACCCCGACCCCGAGTCAGCATCGCCAAGTCTGACCAAGAAGGTGTTCCAGACAGGCGCGCTGTTGAGCAAGAAAAACAGAGGACGGAAACCACTTGAACTCAAGAAAATTATTTATACCAACACACATATACAATATTTACTTCTCTCCAGTGCATATAGTCAAGTACAAAATGGGGGTCGGGGTGGAGGGAGCGATCAGGACAGTTTTGCAACACGGTGTGTGTGAGACTCTGAAACTCAGTGCTGAGGGAGGGTCAGTGCTGAGGGAGTGGGCACTGAGGGAGGGTCAGTGCTGAGGGAGGGGGTGCTGTGGGAGGGTCAGTGCTGAGGGAGGGTCAGTGCTGGGGGAGGGTCCGTGCTGAGTACCCCATCACCATGCGCACTTGGGGAGGTGAGGAGTGTGAGAGTTGGAGGTGAGTGAGTGAACGAAAGACGCAACGAAATAAGGAAGTTTCCTTCGGGATTCTGGTCAGGGGTGTGTGTCGTGGAGTCATTGGTGAAAGAGCAAACAAAGGGAATGAATGAATGAATGAGTGAATAAACGGATGAATGAACGAGTGAAGAAACGGATGAATGAACGAGTGAAGAAACGGATGAAGGACTGAATGCAAAAATTAAATACCAAAGTCTTTCTGGCAGGTACGTGAATCTGGGACTAATAAGTGTGTTTTGAGTGGAGAGTTGGGGGGTGGGGGGGTGGGGGGGAGTGGTGAAAGAATAAGGAATGAAGGAATGAATGAAAGAATAATGATTGAAGGAATGAATGAAATAATAATGAATGAAGGAATGAATGAAAGAATAAGGAATGAAAGAACAATGAATGAAAGAATAAGGAATGAATGAAATAATAATGATTGAAGGAATGAGTGAAGGAATGAATGAAGGAATGAATGAAATAATAATGAATGAAGGAATGAGTGAAGGAAGTAATGAATGAAGGAATGAATGAAATAATGAATGAAGGAATGAATGAAAGAATAAGGAATGAATGAAATAATAATGATTGAAGGAATGAATGAAGGAATGAATGAAATAATAATGATTGAAGGAATGAGTGAAGGAATGAATGAAGGAATGAATGAAAATAATAATGAATGAAGGAATGAATGAAAGAATAATGATTGAAGGAATGAATGAAATAATAATGATTGAAGGAATGAATGAAGGAATGAATGAAGGAATGAATGAAATAATAATGAATGAAGGAATGAATGAAAGAATAATGATTGAAGGAATGAATGAAGGAATGAATGAAAGAATTATGAATGAAGGAATGAATGAAATAATAATGAATGAAGGAATGAATGAAGAAAGTAATGAATGAAGGATTAAATGAATGGAAGAATAAATGATGGATTAAGTGAATGGAGGAATGAATGAACGAATGGATTAAATGAATGAGTGAATAAATGAAGGATTAAATGAGTGAATGAAGAAATGAATGAGTGAATGGACGAAGAATTAAATGAGTGAAGTATTCGATTAATGAATTGACGCACGAATGAATTAAATAAATAACTGTTTCCGGTGGTGGGTGGGGGGGGGGATGGATCTGGGTTGGAGGGTGGTCGCCCCTCGGGGGGGGGGGGTTGGGGCAGGTAAGGGACGGGCAGGAGGGGAGAAGAGAGTTAGGGGCCACCCCCCCCCGCCCACCCCTCACTCCCCAGCCGCCCCCGGTGCCCGGGGCACCAGGTAGACCTCGCCGCCGTCCCCCTGCCTCAGCTCGAAGGCGCCCCGTGGGTAGGCCCTGCCCTGGGGGTCCCGCAGCGAGGAGAGGAGCCCCTCCCTGAGCTGGGCCAGCCGCCGGCTGGCCTGCTCCAGCTCCCCGCGGACCTGGCTCCGCTGGGCTTCGAGCCGGGCCCGCTCGGCCTTCAGCCGGCCCAGCTCGGCCTCCAGCCGGGCGATGGCCTCCAGCTTCCTCCGTCGGCAGCTCTGGGCGGCCACCTTGTTCTTGCCCCTCCTGCGGGTCCCTGGCCAGGGCCAGCTGCTGCTCCGACAGCCGGTAGGAGCTGGCCAGCTCGTTGAAGTCCTCCACCGGGAGCCGGACGATGGCCTCGGCCGCCAGGGGGGAGGCGCAAGGCCCGGGCCCTCCTCTCGTCGCGGCTGGAGCCCGCCGCCCCCCTCCCCTTGGCCGGGGCGCCCGGGAGGGGGCGGGGGGCCCCGGGGGGCCGGCTCGGCCCACCACCCCGGTGGGTAACCGGCGCACTGGGGCCCCGGGGGGCAAGGGGTCGGGGTTGGGGTCGGGGGGGGGTTGGGGTCCGGCCGCCGGTGCTGGGGGAGCGGGAGGCCGCAGGGGGACCAGGGCCCCAGGGCGTAGGGGTCGGGGGTCGCCGAGGGGGGGTCGTAGCAGCAGGGGGCCAAGGCGCACAGCGAGGGGGGGTCCACGGCCGAGATCTGTCCGTCCTCATCCAGGCCCTGCAGCCGAGAGAGAGAGAGAGAGAGAGAGAGTGAGTGAGGGAAGGAGAGGGAGAGGGAGAGGGGGAGAGAGAGAGGGAGAGGGAGAGGGAGAGGGAGAGGGAGAGAGGGAAGGAGAGGGAGAGGGAGGGGGGAGGAGAGGGAGAGGGGGAGAGAGACAGTGAGTGAGGGAGGGAAGGAGAGGGCGAGGAGAGGGAGAGGGGGAGGGGGAGGGAGGGGGAAGGAGAGGGGGAGGGAGGGGGAAGGAGAGGTAGAGGCAGAGGGGGAGGGATGGGGAGAGGGCGAGGGAGAGGGAGAGTGAGGGAGGGAAGGAGAGGGTGAGAGAGAGAGGGAGAGAGAGAGTGAGGGAGGGAAAGAGGAGGGAGAGAGGGAGGGAGAGTGGGAGGGAGAGAGGGAGTGAGAGAGAGAGGGCGACAGAGAGAGGGAGGGGGTGGACAGAGAGTGAGGGAGGGAAGGAGAGGGAGAGAGGGAGTGACTGAGGGAGGCTAGGAGAGAGAGAGAGGAAGGAGAGGTAAAGGGAGGGAGTGAGAGCGAGAGGGAGTGAGTGAGGAAGACCAAAAGAGAGGGAGGGAAAAGAGGGAGAGAGAGTGAGTGATGGACTGAGGGAGTGAGAGAGAGAGAGAGAAAGAGTGAGTGAGGGAGGGAGAGAAAGAGGGAGAGAGGAAAGGAGAGAGGGAGGGTAGGAGAGAGAGGGAGGAGAGGGAGGGACGGAGAGAGGGAGAGAGTAAGAGTGAGAGAGGGAGGGTGAGGGGGGAGTGAGGGAGTGAGTGAGTGAGGGAGGGAGAGAGAAGGAGTGAGGGAGGGAGAGAGAAGGAGTGAGGGAGGGAGAGAGAGGGAGGGAGAGAGGGGGAGACAAGGAGAGAGGGGGAGACAAAGAGAGAGAAAGACTGAGTGAGGGAGGGAGAGAGAGGGAAGGAGAGCGAGAGTGAGAGAGGAGGGGGGAGAGAGAGAGGGAGGGAGGGGGAAAGGGAGTGAGATAGAGAGGGAGAGCAAGAGGGAGGGAGAGAGGTAGTGAGTGTGGTAGAGAGATGGAGTGAGAGAGAGAGGGAGGGAGAGAGAGGAGGGAAAGAGAGGGAAAACAGATTGTGAGGGAAAGACACAGTGAGAGGCAGCGAGTCACTGAGTGGGAGACACACAGAGAGGGAATGTGGGAGAGAGAGAGATAGAGAGAGAGAGAGAGACACAGAGAGGGGGAGACAGAGAAAGAGAGAGTGTGAGACAGAGTGAGAGACACAGTGACACACAGAGTGAGAGACACAAAGAGAGACACAAGCACGCACAGAGAGATAGAGGAGCAGAAAAAACAGGAAGACAGATAGACAGAGACAGACAGATGGAGTGAGTGAGACAGAGAGAAAAACAGAAAGGATGGAGAAGGGGAAACAGAGGGTGAGAAACAGAGAGATACTTTGCGGGTGAGAGAACGGTAAATTAGCAGGTATTAACAGTGAGCTGGAGGGGAGTGAGTTACAGTTAGAGACAGAGAGAGAGACAGGAGAGAGACAGGAGAGAGAGAGAGAGACAGGAGAGAGAGAGACAGGAGAGAGAGAGAGAACAGAGAGAGAGAGAGACAGGAGAGAGAGAGAGACAGGAGAGAGAGAGAGAGAGAGAGAGAGAGAACAGAGAGAGAGAGAGAGAGACAGGAGAGAGAGAGAGAGAGAGACAGGAGAGAGAGAGAGAGAGACAGAGAGAGAGACAGGAGAGAGAGAGAGAACAGAGAGAGAGAGAGAGAGAGAGAACAGAGACAGGAGAGAGAGAGAGACAGGAGAGAGAGAGAGAGAGAGAACAGAGAGAGAGAGAGACAGGAGAGAGAGAGAGACAGAGAGAGAGAGAGAGACAGGAGAGAGAGAGAGAGAGAGAGAGAACAGAGAGAGAGAGAGAGGACAGGAGAGAGAGAGAGAGAGAGAGACAGGAGAGAGAGAGAGAGACAGAGAGAGAGACAGGAGAGAGAGAGAGAACAGAGAGAGAGAGACAGGAGAGAGAGAACAGAGAGAGAGAGAGAAAACAGAGAGAGAGAGAACAGAGAGAGAGAGAGAAAACAGAGAGAGAGAACAGAGAGAGAGAGACAGGAGAGAGAGAGAGAGAGAACAGAGAGAGAGACAGGAGAGAGAGAGACAGGAGAGAGAGAGAGAGTCAAGAAGAGTAAATGCAAAAGGGAAATGGTGCTTACAGTCTTAGCAAGACATGGAAATATCCCACAGTTTTACGACCCTGTAAGATCTGAGAGTGAGAGAGAGAGAGAGAGACTCTGTGTGTGTGTGTGTGTGTGTGTTAATGTCAGTGTGTGTGTTACAGTATCTGTGTGTATGTGTGTGCGCATGTATGTGTGTGTGTGCGTGTATGTGTATGTGTGTGTGTGTGCGTGTATGTGTATGTGTGTTAATGTCAGTGTATGTTTCAGTGCCTGCGTGTACGTGAATGTGTGTGTGTGTATGTGTGTGTGTGTACGTGAATGTGTGTGTGTGCGCATGTGTGAGAGAGAGTGTGTCAGGCCCAATGTGTCTGTGTGTGCCAGTGAGTGCGAGTACGACTGTCACACCACGAGAGTGTACAAGTATATGGGTGTTAAAATCTATGGGGGGGGTGTGAGACCTTGCGTCTCGATATCTGGGTGTACGTGTTAGCATCTGTGTACGTGTAAAAATGGGTAAACCCATTTCTCTAAGTATTTAAGGACTAAAAGATTAGGGCCAATCAAGGACAGTAGTGGGAAGTTGTGTGTGTGGAGTCGGAGGAGATCGGGGAAGCGCTAAATAAATATTTTTCGACAGTGTTCACTCTAGAAAATGACAATGTTG
>NC_092791.1:33607638-33619920 GCF_047496795.1 Chiloscyllium punctatum | reverse complement strand
TCTCTTTCTATCTCTCTATCTATCTTCCTATTCATTTATTTTCTGTTTGAGTATGCCTACCTATTTCTTATATTTATTGTCTATCTTTCCAGTTAATTTGTTCGCGTCTGGCGATCATTATGCTGCATTTATCTGTTTAAGTCTATCTTTGTAATTTATCTGTATTTTGTGTATATATGTTTCTATCTATCTATCCATTGTTTTTCGTTTTCTCTTTGAGTCCATCTATCTACCTCTCTGTCCATCAATCCATCCTGCCATTTATTTGTCGGTGTCTATCTGTTTATCTATTCATCTGTCCATTTATTTCTCCATCTGAGTCCGTCGATAATTCAATCTCATTTTTTTAAAGAAAAGGTATCTGTTTATGTCTTGTTATCCTTTTGACTTGCCTGTGTGTGTCTCTCAATCCTGTTCTTCTGTTTGAGTCTGTCTGCCTGTCTATCTCTCTACCATTTTATAAATCTGTTTCGGTCTGTATTTATCTCTCTATCTACCATTTTATATGTCTGTTTCTGTCTGTATTTATCTCTCTATCTACCATTTTATATATCTGTTTCTGTCTGTATTTATCTCTCTATCGATCATTTTATATATCTGTTTCTGTCTGTATTTATCTCTCTATCTACCATTTTATATATCTGTTTCTGTCTGTATTTATTTCTCTATCTATCATTTTATATATCTGTTTCTGTCTGTATTTATCTCTCTATCTACCATTTTATATATCTGTTTCTGTCTTTATTTATCTCTCAATCTACCATTTTATATATCTGTTTCTGTCTGTATTTATCTCTCTATCTACCATTTTATATATCTGTTTCTGTCTGTATTTATCTCTCTATCTACCATTTTATATATCTGTTTCTGTCTGTATTTATCTCTCTATCTACCATTTTATATATCTGTTTCTGTCTGTATTTATCTATCTATCTACCATTTTATATATCTGTTTCTGTCTGTATTTATCTCTCTATCTACCATTTTATATATCTGTTTCTGTCTTTATTTATCTCTCAATCTACCATTTTATATATCTGTTTCTGTCTGTATTTATCTCTCTATCTACCATTTTATATATCTGTTTCTGTCTGTATTTATCTCTCTATCTACCATTTTATATATCTGTTTCTGTCTGTATTTATCTCTCTATCTATCATTTTATATATCTGTTTCTGTCTGTATTTATCTCTCTATCTACCATTTTATATATCTGTTTCTGTCTTTATTTATCTCTCAATCTACCATTTTATATATCTGTTTCTGTCTGTATTTATCTCTCTATCTACCATTTTATATATCTGTTTCTGTCTGTATTTATCTCTCTATCTACCATTTTATATATCTGTTTCTGTCTGTATTTATCTCTCTATCTACCATTTTATATATCTGTTTCTGTCTGTATTTATCTCTCTATCTACCATTTTATATATCTGTTTCTGTCTGTATTTATCTCTCTATCTACATTTTATATATCTGTTTCTGTCTGTACTTATCTCTCTATCTACCATTTTATATATCTGTTTCTGTCTTTATTTATCTCTCAATCTACCATTTTATATATCTGTTTCTGTCTGTATTTATCTCTCTATCTACCATTTTATATATCTGTTTCTGTCTGTATTTATCTCTCTATCTACAATTTTATATATCTGTTTCTGTCTGTATTTATCTCTCTATCTACCATTTTATATATCTGTTTCTGTCTGTATTTATCTCTCTATCTACCATTTTATATATCTGTTTCTGTCTGTATTTATCTCTCTATCTACATTTTATATATCTGTTTCTGTCTGTACTTATCTCTCTATCTACCATTTTATATATCTGTTTCTGTCCGTATTTATCTCTCTCTCTACCATTTTATATACCTGTTTCTGTCTGTATTTATCTCTCCATCTACCATTTTATATATCTGTTTCTGTCTGTACTTATCTCTCTATCTACCATTTTATATATCTGTTTCTGTCTGTATTTATCTCTCTATCTACCATTTTATATATCTGTTTCTGTCTGTATTTATCTCTCTATCTACCATTTTATACATCTGTTTCTGTCTGTACTTATCTCTCTATCTACCATTTTATATATCTGTTTCTGTCTGTATTTATCTCTCTATCTACCATTTTATATATCTGTTTCTGTCTGTACTTATCTCTCTATCTACCATTTTATATATCTGTTTCTGTCTGTACTTATCTCTCTATCTACCATTTTATATATCTGTTTCTGTCTGTATTTATCTCTCTATCTACCATTTTATCTATCTGTTTCTGTCTGTACTTATCTCTCTATCTACCATTTTATATATCTGTTTCTGTCTGTATTTATCTCTCTATCTACCATTTTATATATCTGTTTCTGTCTGTATTTATCTCTCTATCTATCATTTTATAAATCTGTTTCTGTCTGTATTTATCTCTCTATCTACCATTTTATATATCTGTTTCTGTCTTTATTTATCTCTCTATCTACCATTTTATATATCTGTTTCTGTCTGTATTTATCTCTCTATCTACCATTTTATCTATCTGTTTCTGTCTGTACTTATCTCTCTATCTACCATTTTATATATCTGTTTCTGTCTGTATTTATCTCTCTATCTACCATTTTATATATCTGTTTCTGTCTGTATTTATCTCTCTATCTACCATTTTATATATCTGTTTCTGTCTGTATTTATCTCTCTATCGACCATTTTATAAATCTGTTTCTGTCTGTACTTATCTCTCGATCTACCATTTTATAAATCTATTTCTGTCTGTATTTATCTCTCTATCTAACATTGTATATATCTGTTTCTGTCTGTATTTATCTCTCTATATACCATTTTATATGTCTGTTTCTGTCTGTATTTATCTCTCTATCTACCATTTTATATATCTGTTTCTGTCTGTATTTATCTCTCTATCTACCATTTTATATATCTGTTTCTGTCTATACTTATCTCTCTATCTACCATTTTATATATCTGTTTCTGTCTGTATTTATCTCTCTATCTACCATTTTATATATCTATTTCAGTCTGTACTTATCTCTCTATCTACCATTTTATAAATCTGTTTCTGTCTGTATTTATCTCTCTATCTACCATTTTATATATCTGTTTCTGTCTGTATTTATCTCTCTATCTACCATTTTATATATCTGTTTCTGTCTGTACTTATCTCTCTATCTACCATTTTATATATCTGTTTCTGTCTGTATTTATCTCTCTATCTACCATTTTATATATCTGTTTCTGTCTGTACCTATCTCTCTATCTACCATTTTATAAATCTGCTTCTGTCTGTATTTATCTCTCTATCTACCATTTTATATATCTGTTTCTGTCTGTATTTATCTCTCTATCTACCATTTTATATGTCTGTTTCTGTCTGTATTTATCTCTCTATCTACCATTTTATATATCTGTTTCTGTCTGTATTTATCTCTCTATCTACCATTTTATATGTCTGTTTCTGTCTGTATTTATCTCTCTATATACCATTTTATATATCTGTTTCTGTCTATACTTATCTCTCTATCTACCATTTTATAAATCTGTTTCTGTCTGTATTTATCTCTCTATCTACCATTTTATATATCTGTTTCTGTCTGTATTTATCTCTCTATCTACCATTTTATATATCTGTTTCTGTCTGTACTTATCTCTCTATCTACCATTTTATATATCTGTTTCTGTCTGTATTTATCTCTCTCTCTACCATTTTATATATCTGTTTCTGTCTGTACTTATCTCTCTATCTACCATTTTATAAATCTGCTTCTGTCTGTATTTATCTCTCTCTCTACCATTTTATATATCTGTTTCTGTCTGTATTTATCTCTCTATCTACCCATGTGTTTCTCTGTTTCGGTCTGTCTACCCTGTTATCTGATCTATTTCAATTTGTCCGTGCCTCTCTATCTGTTTGTTATCATTTTATTTCCCTGTTTGAGTCTATCTATCTGTCCGTTTTGTTGTTGATTTTTCTGCTTGAACCTGTCTGTCTGTCTATCTATATATACTTTTGTAAAATTTATCTGTCTGTGTGTCTCTCTATCTATTTTTTTTCTATTTGAGTCTATGTATCCTTTTATTTACCCGTTTCTCTCTAGCTATTTCTCTACCTATCTATTTCTTTTACTGTCTTCACCTGTCTATCTCTTTTTTTTATATATGTTTGTGAACGAGCCTCTCTATCTATTCTATTGTTTTTCTGTTTGAGTTCACATATTTAATTATTTGCCCTGTTTCTATCCACCTATTTTTCCACCCATCTATCTACCCATTTATTTTTCTGTTTGAATCTGTCTGTCTATCTATCTTTTTAGTTATCTGTTTGTATCTCTCTATCTTTTTTAAAATTTGCTGCTTGAGTCTATATGTCCATTTATGTACTCTATTTTCTCTATTTATTTCTTTATCCATCTATCTATCCATTTATTTTTCTGTTTGAATCTATCTATCTATCTATCTATCTATCTATCTATCTATCTATCTATCTATCTATCTATCTATCTATCTATCTAATTATCTATCCTCTTATTTATCTGTTTCTCTCTATTTATCTCTCCATGTATCTGTGTATCTATTTATTTCTGTTTAAACTTATCTACCTTTTTCATTGATTTTTTTTTCATGTCCTTTTAATTTGTCTGTACCTCTCTATTTATCCTTTTATTTATCTGTTTGAGCCTGGCTGTCTATCTATCCTTCTTATCTTGTTTTGTTCATCTGTTTGTGTCTCTCTATCAATTATTTTCTTCATCAGTTTGTGTTTATCTATCTATCTATCTATCTATCTATCTATCTATCTATCTATCTCTATCCAAACATGCATTGATCAGATTAGGTATTTTAAAAAAAACTTGCTGGGGAATACATCAGGATGGATTTACTGGTAATCTCTCAGCGGCTGAGCGCTCCCCAATGTATTTAAGAATCAATTCTCTCAAATATAGTCAAGGGAGAAAAAAAAATCAGAGTGTTGCAGGTTGGCGGGGTTTTGGGGAGGGGGTGGGGGAGGTGGGGTGGTGAGTATGGAGCGGTGGGGTGCGAAATATCAACGACTTTTGAAATCGTTCGGCAGTGAGCTTTAACTGCTGTCTGCTCAGGATCTTGTCCCGGTCTCCCGGCGTAGAAGGGACAGAGAGAAATAGGCGGGTTTTTTTTTGGGGACGCTGCTGTGAGGTTTAACAAATCGCTTTGGTTTGTTGCTGCTTGGAAATAAGAGGTATTTTTTTTCGTTTTTCTAAAATGGTGCTGCGTTTTCTGTGTGTGTGAGAGAGAGGGGCAGAGATTGGGTGAGTAACGGATTGAAACAGAATTTAGATATGTTTAGAAATCGGCTGGGTGGGGGGGGGGGGGGACAAAATGGGGAGGTAGGCGAGGGATTGAGAGTCTGTGAAGACAGACGCTGAGGGGGACAGGCAGACACCAGGGAGGGGGAAGAGGTTATAAACTTGAGCGAGAGACGTGGGGGAACATAGGGCAACTCTCTTTCTCTCTCTCGCTCTCACTCTCTCACACATATATACAGACAGACAGACACACAGCCAGATGCACAAACAGCTATCCACGCATACATACAAACACACACGGACACATACACATACACACAAACATATGTACGCATGTACACAGACACACACACACACAACAGATATACACACGCAAGTATATACACACATATACTCATACAGACGCATACACACAGAGATGCACACACACACACACAAATTCACAAACATATATACACACAGAGACACACATTCACGCACAGACACACACATACCTTCACAGACACACAGATAGATACACAGAAGCACGCACATACAAACACGGGCACACATACACGCAGACACATTCACACATTCATACACAGACACACAGAGGTAGACATACAGAGAGACACACAAGAGATAAACACATAGAGATAGACACGCATATACACTCAGAGATAAACACAGAGATAGATACACATACACACATTCAATTACACACACTCTCTCTCTCTCTCACACACACACACACAAAAGGGGAATCTGAGTGGGTTTTGAAAAATAAACCGAGCATCCCCGCTTTCGGGTTTGAACTGACCTAAATTCTACAAGGAAGCTTGGCCGAGAGCCGGCCGTTCCCCAATCTGCTTTTCTTGAGGGGTGGGGGAGAGGGGGTGAGGAGGTTGGAGAGGAGAGAGTGGGGATCAACAAGGAGGAAGGATTGGAGCGGTACCCCCGTTATGTGTGCGTGGATATAACGCGAAAAAATTCTTCTAAAACAATAAAACATTTCCGTTCAGACTCCTCGTTGGACCTCGTGTCTGTTGCGGGAAGAGCAGATGTTATCGTGTGTGTGTATATATGTGTGTGTGTGTGTGTGTCTGTGTATCTGTCTGTCTGTTTGGGACAGAGATATCTTTATTTGTGTCTGAGGGCGAGGGGGAAGTGTTTGTGTCTGTCTTAGGGAGAGGGGAAGCTTTTGTCCGTGTGTAAGTTTTTGGGAAGGGCGATTGTGTGTTTGTGTGCATTGCACCAACTTATTTTCTGTAATATTTTGTGTGCATTAGATAGAGAGGGAGAGTTTATGCGTTTGTGCCTGTCTGTCTGTCTGAGAGAGTGTGCGTCTGCATGTAGGTGCTTGTGGGTGGGAGAGAAATTGTACGCGTATCTGAGAGAGACAGAGAGCGTGTGTATGTGTGTGAGAGCGAGAGATAATGTGTGTATCTCTGCGTGTATCTGAGGGAGTGCGGGTGTCTGTATGTGTGAGTGTGAGGGAGAATGTGTATGAGAGGGTGTGACAGGACATATATGTGATAGTGAGTGTGTGGGAGACAATTGTATGAGAGTGTGCGTGAGAGAGTGAGTGTGTTTGAAAGAGAGAGTATAAGAGTGTGTGAGAGAGAGTGTTTATGTCAGAGTGTCTGAGAGAGGGTGTGTGAAAGTTACAGTGTTCATGAGAGTTTGTGATTACAGGGGAGAATGCCTGTGAAAGAGAGTGTGCGAGAGTAAGTGTGAGTGAGGGACTGAATGAATGTGTGTGAGAGAGTGTGTGTGCGAGGGTGAGTGTGTGTGAGAGAATGAATGGGTCTGTGAGAGAGTGTGTGAGAGATTGAGAGAATGAGTGTGTGAGAGAGTGAATGAGTGTGTGTGAGAGAGTGAGTGAGTATGAGAGAATGCGTGTGTGGGTAAGAGAGTGTGAGGGCGAGACTGTGTTTGAGAGTGAGTGTGTGAGAGACAGTGAATGAGTGTGTGTGAGAGAGTGTGTCTGAGAGAACGTGTGTGTACATAAGAGAGCGTGTGTGAGAGTGTGTCTGAGAGTGAGTGCGTGTGAGAGAATGAGTGTGAATGTGTATGACAGAATGTGTGTGTGGGTAAGAGAGTGTGTGGGAAAGAGTGTGTTTGAGAGTGAGTGTGTGTGAGAGTGAATGAGTGTGTGTGAGAGATTGAATGTGTGTGAGAGAATGTGTGTGCATAATAGAGTGTGTGTGAGAGAGTGTGTTTGAGAGTGAGTGCGTGTGAGAGAGTGAATGAGTGTGTGTGAGAGAGTGAGTGTGTGTGAGAGAACGTGTGTGGGTAAGAGAGTGTGTGGGAGAGAGGGTGCATGAAAGACTGAGAGTCTGTGTATGGGAGAAAGAGTGTGTCTGTGATAGTGAGAGTGTGTGCAGGAGAATGTGTGTGAGAGAGTATATGAGAATGTGTGAGAATCAGTGAGCAAGTATAAATGTGTGAGAGTTTGTGTGAGAGAAAACGTGGATACGTGAGACAGTGTGTGTGAGACAGTGTCTGTGCATGACTGAGTGTGTTAGAGAGTGTTCGTGTGAGAGAGAATGTGACTGTGTATGAGTTTGTGAGAGTCTGTATGTGCGAGAGAGAGAATGTGTGTATGAGAGTGTCTACATGAGATAGTGTGTGAGAGCACGTGTTTGTGAGAGAGTGTGTGAAAGAGAGTGTGCATGACAGAGTGTGTGTGTGAGAGAGAGTGTGTGTGAGAGAGAGAGGGTTTATGTGAGATAGTGTGTGAGATTGTGCGTGTGCGACTGTGTGTGAGAGAGAGTGTGTGTGAGAGCATTTAAGTGGGACAGTGTGTGAGACTGTGAGAGTATGTGTGTGTGAGAGTGTGTATGTGTGTGAGAGACAATGTGTGTGAGAGAGTGTGTGCGTGTGTGTGTGTGAGAGAGAGAGGGTTTATGTGAGACAGTGTGTGAGATTGTGCATGTGCGACTGTGTGTGAGAGAGTGTGTGTGTGAGAGCATTTAAGTGGGACAGTGTGTGAGACTGTGAGAGTATGTGTGTGTGAGTGTGTATGTGTGTGAGAGACAATGTGTGTGAGAGAGTGTGTGTGTGAGTGTGTGTGTGAGAGTGAATGTGTGAGAGAAAGTGTGTGTGTGAGAGAAAGAGAGAATGTGTGAGAGTGTGTGAGAGAGAATGTGTGAGAGTGTGTGTCTGTGAGAGAGAGTGTGTATGAGAGTGTGTGTGAGAGAGACAGAATGTGGGAGACAGTGTGTTTATGTGAGACATAAAGTGTGTGGGACAGTGTGTGTATGTGTGAGAGAGAATGAGAGTGTGTGAGAGTGTCTGTGTGAGAGACTGTTTAAGTGAGACAGTGTGTCAGGTTGTGTGTGAGAGACAGAGTGAATGTGAATGAGAGGGTGTGTGTGAGAGTGTGTGTGTGACAGTTTGTGTGTCTGTGTGGATGTGTGAGACAGTGTGTGCGTGAGAGAGAGTGAGTGACAGTCTGCATGTAAGTGAGAGTGTGTGTGAGAGGGAGTGTGTATGTGTATCAGAGAGAGTGAGGGAGTGTGTGTGTGTTGAGAGAGAGAGCGAGAGAGAGATTGTATGGGAGTGTAAGTGTGTTTGCATGAGTGTGTGTGTTGAGAGAGGGAGAGTATGTGGGAATGTGTGTGTGCACCTCTGTGAGTGCGTGTGTGTGTGTGTGTGAGAGAGAGAGAGACAGAGAGAGAGTGTGTGTGTGAGAGAGTGTGGGTAGGAGTGTGTGTGTGTGAGAGAGAGAGTGTGTGTGTGAGACAGTGTGTGGGAGTGTGTGTGTGTGTGAGACAGTGTGTGGGAGTGTGTGTGTGAGAGAGACAGTGTGTGTGTGAGAGAGAGTGTGTGTGTGAGAGAGAGAGAATGTGTGGGAGTGTGTGTGGGAGAGAGTGTGTGTGTCTGTGTGTGTGTGTGTGAGAGAGAGAGAGAGAGCGAGTGTGTGTGGGCGTGTGTGTGTGTGTGTGAGAGAGTGTGTGTTTGTAAGAGAGAGAGGGAGTAAAGCGGCCGTTTTGTTTAACGGCATAGCATCACACAAACGTCAGTTAGTTTCCCTGTCTTATAACAACCTCCAGTTCAGTCTAACAATCCAGTGGGTGTGGATCAGGAGGGAATTAATGTTCTCTTCCACCGGCAGCAAGACTCTGGTCAGTCAGAATTACGATTCATTTAATTAGTAGATTCTTTGGCGACATATATTCAATGATCTGTGGGTTAACGAAATGTATCTGAAAGTCAAGGATATTGTATATATTTTAATTGCATATTTAGATGTGAAATAACAGTTGATGCTTGTTGGAGATAAATTTTCAATCAAGACTGCGGTGGGGAAAATTGCAAATAAGGAAAACGCGCTGCATTAATGGAAGGGAAATTATCTAATGTCTTGTAATTTTTTTATGGTAGAACTGGAAACGAGAGTGAGAGAGAGAGAGACGGATGGATTGGGAGCGCGGTGGAGAGAGAACGGAATGGGGAGAGAGAGAACGATAGAGAGAGCGGAGGGAGAGAGAGAGAGAGAGGCACAAAGGGACGGGGGGGGGATGAAGGAGTGAGAAGGAAGGAGCGGGCGTTCGAGAGAGAGAAAGAGAGAGAGAAGGGGAGGGGACAGGTGGGGCAGAAATAGAGGGAAAGAAGGTGGGAGAGAGGGAAGGATAGATAGAAATAGAGAGGAAGAACGAGAGGCGGGGAGGGACAGAAATAGCGAGGGGGGGAGAGAGAGGCGGGGAGGGTCAGGAATAGCGAGAGAGAGGGGGAGAGAGAGAGGGGGGCGAAAGAGGGGGGAGAGAGAGGGGGGAGGGGGGAGAGAAACGGGGGAGAGAGAAGGGGGAGAGAGAGAGGGGGGAGAGAGAGAGAGAGAGACGGGGAGGGTCAGGAATAGAGACGGGGGAAAGGGGGGAAAGAGAGAGAGTCCGCAACATCGAGTTAATCTTTTTTGGTTAAAAATAAAGAAACGCAGAAGGAGAATTCTGAGGTTTGAACCCGTTTGTCATAGCCCACTCCCCCCCCACCCCAACCAAAACGTGCGTCGGTGTAACGTAATCTCCTGCACCTTCCCCCCCCGCCGGTTCTCGAAGCCGGGCTGTACGGGATGAGGGGGAGGAAGGGAGTACCGTCTAATGCAAAGATATTCCGGGTCTCAGGTCAAAGCGGCTCCCTTCACCCAATAAGCGTTCCCCTCTCCAACACCACCTGAAGGATGGGGGTGAGCGAGAGAGACGGGGGGGGGGGGGGGTCAGAGGCAGAGAGAGGGAGGGAAACACAGAGAGAGAGAGAGAGAGGGTGGGTGAGAGGGAGAGAGAGAGGCGGGTGTTCAGGGAAAGGAAGACAGACAGATAAACAGAGAGGGGGAGACATGGAGAGGGAAGCAGACAGAGAGAGAGAGAAACAGAGAGGGAGAGAGAGAAAGGCAGGGGGAGGGAGAGAGACAGGGAGAGAGAGAGAGACAGGGAGAGAGAGAGAGAAACAGAGAGAGTGAAGGACAGAGAGATAGAGAGAGAAAAACAGAGAGGGAGAGAGAGAAAGGCAGGGGGAGAGAGAGAGACAGGGAGAGAGAGAGAGAAACAGAGAGAGTGAAGGACAGAGAGATAGAGAGAGAAACAGAGAGGGAGAGAGAGAAAGGCAGGGAGAGAGAGAGAAACAGAGAGAGAGAAGGACAGAGAGATAGAGAGAGAAACAGAGAGGGAGAGAGAGAAAGGCAGGGGGAGAGAGAGAAAGGCAGGGAGAGAGAGAGAAACAGAGAGAGAGAAGGACAGAGAGATAGAGAGAGAAACAGAGAGGGAGAGAGAAAGGCAGGGGGAGAGAGAGAGACAGGGAGAGAGAGAGAAACAGAGAGAGAGAGAAGCACAGAGAGATAGAGAGAGAAACAGAGAGGGAGAGAGAGAAAGGCAGGGGGAGAGAGAGACAGGGAGAGAGAGAGAGAAAGACAGAGATAGAGAGAGAAACAGAAAGGGAGAGAGAGAGACACACACACATGGAGAGAGAAAACAGAGAGAGGGAGTCAGAGGAAGGGAGACAGACAGAGAAACAGAGAGGGGGGACATGGAGAGAGAAGCAGACAGAGAGAGAGAGAGAAACAGAGAGGGAGAGAGAGAAAGGCAGGGGGAGAGAGAGAGAGACAGGGAGAGAGAGAGAAACAGAGAGAGAGAGAGAAGGACAGAGAGAGAGAGAGAAACAGAGAGGGAGAGAGAAAGGCAGGGAGAGAGAGACAGGGAGAGAGAGAGAGAAACAGAGAGAGAGAGAAGGACAGAGAGATAGAGAGAGAAACAGAGAGGGAGAGAGAGAAAGGCAGGGAGAGAGAGACAGGGAGTGAGAGAGAAACAGAGAGAGAGAGAAGGACAGAGAGATAGAGAGAGAAACAGAGAGGGAGAGAGAGAAAGGCAGGGAGAGAGAGAGAGACAGGGAGAGAGAGAGAAAGACAGAGAGATAGAGAGAGAAACAGAAAGGGAGAGAGAGACACACACACATGGAGAGAGAAAACAGAGAGAGGGAGTTAGAGGAAGGGAGACAGACAGAGAAAGAGAGTTGGAGAGACAGGGATACATTAGAGACAGACTAGGGGAGGTGGGAGGTGGTGGAGAGACATATAGAGAGAGAGTCAGAGAAAGATAGACAGACAGAAAAAAAAACAGAGAGAGGGTGGGGGTCAGAGAAACACAAACAGAGACAGAGAGTGAAAGGTGAGGTCATGAAGATGCAGAGAAAGGGGGAGACACAGACAGAGACACAGAGAGGTACAGAGAGAAAGTCAAAGAGAGGAGGAGGAGACAGCGAGAGAGAGAGATGGAAAGGTAGAGACAGAGAAAAGGTGACAGAGAGAAAGAGCGATGAGGAAAATAGTGAAAGGGAGCGTTAGAGAAGGAGAGAGACAGTGTAGTAGGGAGGAGAGAGGGAAAAATGCAGTGGGGGGCTAAATAGAAGGAAGTTAAGGAGAGGGTGACAGAGATAGACGCTGAGAAAGTGCGAGAAAGAAATGTAGAGATGAAAAAGGAACAGATTTGAGAAGGATGGAGGGGGAAAAAACGCCTGAGAGAG